>NW_017253366.1:2352-214585 GCF_001642045.1 Paraphaeosphaeria sporulosa
ATCATCTCTATATACTACTATCTAACCTGGCTCTTTTCTTAATCCTTAATTTTCTAAGGTATTAACCTTGGGTTTACGAGTTTCCACTTATCACAGCCCAGGGCCGATTCGTAGGTGATAGCGACGTTTAACTCGTTACATGAGACATCTGTCAACAATTTAGCTCCTCGGTTATCCAACGTGAAGCCTAGTAGTTTCACCGCACAGTAAAAAGGCATCAATGTGTCAGATATTGGTACATTCGTGCAAGGAGCACGCATGTCTGGTGGGGGGCAAATGCACGGGATTGGGTGACGTGCGAATCCCGATTCTGGTGGAGAAATGACGTGCTTCGTGTGACGACTTACATTTGGTACTGTCATATCATGGAGCAATTGCGCAAGCGCTATTAGCCAAAACCCTCGTGAATTTCACCATCGAAATTTGAAATCGTGCAAGCGCCACACATATGTATATATATGTGATGTTCCTGTAGTGGGAGTTTCGAACTGTTCTTTTTTTACATTATCACTGCAGAGAACATCGAGCCACTAACATCCTGATCAACGCTGACTTGCATTCGAACATGGGATCGGCACCTGACAATCATCACGACGCACTTGTTGTTGGCACTGGATTTGGAGGTCTTTACACTCTTCATCTTTTGAAGCAACTGGGGCTTAATGTAAGAGCCATTGAATCAGCGCCTGATGTGGGCGGAACGTGGTACTGGAACAGCTACCCCGGTGCGAGAAGTGATATCCACAGCCATGTGTATCGATACTCTTGGGACAAGGAACTGCTCGAGAAACATCCTTGGCCTAACAACTACCTTCATCAACCGGAACTTCAGGCATATTTCCAGGAGGTGGCGCAAAAACACAAGCTGTATCCTTTGATTCATTTCAATACTGAACTTAGAGGGGCAGATTGGGATGATCAGACCGGCCTATGGATAGTCTCCACAAATACTGGACAGGAATACACCACCCGCTACCTTGTGACGGCTATCGGCATTCTTCACAATAAAAATGTTCCTGAGATACCGGGCCTAGATTCATTCAAAGGCCAGACGGTTCACAGCTCCAATTGGAACCCACATATACAATGGGAGGGAAAGCGAGTGGCCGTCATCGGCAGCGGCGCGTCGGGAATTCAGATCGTGAGCAGCTTGAGCGAGAAGGCTAAATCACTCACCCACTTCATCCGACACGCTCAGTATGTGATACCATCGCGCTTTCGAGCTGTTACGCCAGAAGAGAGGAAAGGAATCAACGAGCGCTACGACAAGATCTGGGAAGATGTGTTCCTGTCGAATACAGCCTTTGGATTCGTAGAGCCTGGCCGCCCAACGCTATCGCTGTCACCTGAAGATCGAGAGATTGTGTTTGAACGACTGTGGAGAGAAGGCAACGGTTTTCACTTCCTTTTCGGCGGCTTTTCGGACCTTGCCACGAACGAAGCCGCAAATAAGGAAGCCATCAAGTTCATACACCGCAAGATCAAGGAGACAGTTCAGGACCCACAGAAGGCAGAGGTGCTGACGTCTTCTGACTGGTTTGCTCGAAGGCCTTTGACCGACGATCATTACTACGAACGTTTCAATCAGGACAATGTCTTCGCAGTCGACCTCAAGAAGGCACCTATCACTGAAATTACCCCCGATGGTATCAATACAGCTGACGGAAAGACTCATGCTGTCGATTTGATTGTCTTTGCGACCGGGTTTGATGCCATTGATGGGAGCTACACCAGACTCAACATGCGCGGCCGTAACGGTGTCGAGCTGAAGAAGCACTGGCAGGCCGAAGGACCTAAGTCACACATTGGCGCTGCGACGTCGGAATTCCCAAATCTTCTATTCGTCAATGGACCGGGGTCTGTTTTCGCAAACAATCCGCCCGTGGCCGAAGTAGCGGCGGAATTTGCCCGGGATCTAATCGCAAGGGCTGAGGAGGTTCGTTACAGAGAAGGCGGAATTGGCATCATTGAGGCTTTGCAGGAGGCTGAGAACCGATGGCGTGAACAGACCGAACAAGTTGCAGAGCTGACGTTGTTTTCTAAGACGCCCAGTTGGTTCTTTGGAGAAAACATTCCAGGGAAGAAGGTTGCGCCGAGGCTGTATTTTGGAGGCATTGGAAGGTTTCGCGCGGCAATAGCCGAAGAGAAAGCAGCTGGTTTTAAGGGATTCCGGTTTCGTTAAGGAAATGATTTCGTGGAAGCAGGAAAACTGGTCCATAGTCTTACTTTAACAGGGCTCGCCTTCGGTATGCAGGCCTAACGATAACAAGAGAAATCCGCATTCATGAGATTCATGTCATCCACTTATTTGATATACTTTACTCTCTCCAGGAACTCGAACCCTTCATCACGCCGTCGATGCAGCGAATATCTCTTCATATAACGGCAACGGATCCTACCTGCTACCTTGCGGACGCTCGTGAAATACACCTGATTCCATCTCTGCGGCACCTTCCCGGTCTTTCCTCGAATTTTTGCCTCTACTCTGCTCGAGATTCCACTTTATCGCACCATTTGTCCCCGCACAACACATTACCGTTGAAAATACAGCGCTCCCCAACCATAGCAAGGAATTGATCAAGTCTAGCCACACTGCCGTCTTCGCACGACCCAAGGTCATGTCGTCGTATTGGCTCTGTAGCTCTTCTCCATTTGGATATATCTGGTAAAAGACACCAAATAGTGCGAGCCAGAGAACGCAGATAGTTGACTCTACAAGGAAAGTCAGGCGATAGGAACGTAATGTAAAAGCGTCGATGATCTGCGTAATGATAGTGATGGCAAATTCGAGCTGTGCAAATATAAATTCCGAGCTAGTATGCTCGTGCGAGAGTTCAATGGCGTAGGATATGCCGGAACCCAGGGCGAAGGCAAATTGGATGACACGGAAAAGGCTGACGAGAGGTTTGTCGAGGCGAGTGTGCACGGCGGAGCGGAAGGTAGATTTCGGGGCGGCCATGATGTGCAGAGGCCGAGGTCGAGATTGTGATTACGGACCTTGCTTTGGGATCACGGCCGTGGCAGCTGCCAACGTGGAAGTAGGTCTGGAAGGCAATGAAGGTCGAGAAAAGACTTAAGATGGTAACCATCAGCGACTGCCGGTCTACATATATACCCGCTTTGATGGTTCTAAAGACCGCCTCAACGTTTCATTGGTGGCTGGTGCACCGTTTAGATACCTATGGTACATATGTAGTCGGACCGGATACGAAGGGAGCGAAAGCGGCCGAATACGCGGGTGGACAGCCTGCTCCGTAATAACTACGCAAGCCAACACAGTTTCAGGGACAGCGCGGCCGCTCCCTAGCATTGAGATGAAACGGTCCCTAATACTCGTACGCGCCGCCGCTGCGTATACGCTCGTACTCGTTCTTTCTCATCACGTTGGATCCTGATGTCAGACGCCCTGCCGACACCCAGCGAGCCTGCCGACTCGCCGGAGGGAAGCGACGGTGTGGCACGCCGGCCGTCTCCAGAAGAAGGATCTGCACGGGGCGCTGAGAACAAGGCAATCAAGAGGCGAGCGCATCGCAAGTCACGATTCGGATGCAAGGTAAGTTTCTGGGTGCACGAGATATGCGATCTACTTGATAAACAAGAAGAGACTGTTCAATGTTCTTTTAATTCTTTTTTCATTTTTAGCTAAGCACCAGCAAAGCACTGTTTCCAATTTCAAGAGACACTCACTGACTTTGACTTCACAGAACTGCAAACTTCGACGGATCAAGGTGCCAGCGTTCTGCCCGAGCTATGCCATACTCTAACCTTGCCGCAGTGCGATGAGCGGAAACCGGAATGTTTAAATTGCAGAAACCGACAGGTGAGAACAGGTGCCGTTCCGTATTTTGCCAATCCAACTGAATCGACAGGTCCGCTGTGACTATCTGCCCTCCTCCCAGGCGGCGGTGACAACAGCAGCACCAAGCCCTGCAGAGGCAGTAGTAGCGCCCAGTCTGTTCGGGGCACTCAATGTCGAAGATTTAGAGCTCATGTACCACTGGACAACGTCTACCAGCGCTACACTTTCTTCCCAGACCAGTGGCGCCATCTTCTGGCGCACGCAGGTGACCGAGCTCGCGCTTTCACACCACCATATCCTTCATCTAATCCTGTCCATCACAGCAAGCCATCTCGCACGCTTTCGACCGCAACGTCGCGACGAATATGTTGCGCTGGCTGACCATCACTACGCCACTGCACTTCCCGTGGTGACAGCCGAACTATCACATCTGCACCAAGACAACTGTGATCCGGTTCTTCTCTCCGTACAGCTCATTTGCACCTTCACCTGGGCACGAGGGCCACAGCCCGGGGAGTATCTCGCCTTTGGAGAAAAGGGACGTTCAGATTGGCTTGTAATGTTCCGCGGCATCCGCACCACGTTGGAAACAGTGGGTTACGACAACTTCACGCGCTCTATGGCACCCAATATCCGTGCGCATGCTAAACCGCTTCCCAATGTCGCCGGCACGCTGGCTTACGAAGAGCCGCTTGCTGAGCTGAGCGATTACATTCAATATGCCAGCAAACCAGCCCAGCTTTCTCAAAATGTCTATGCGCATCAAGTGTTGCTCGAATGTTATTCCAACCGTTACGGCGGCGTGGATGGCGAGTATCACATCGTATTTGCGTGGCTATTCCGCATGCACGAGGAGTTCTTGGAGGCACTGCAAAGACATCAGACCGTACCGCTCGTCATATACGCGCACTTTGCGGTACTAATGAATGACATGGAGAGCTTCTGGTACATGAAAGGCTGGACAACGCACGTACTTGCGGGTATCTGGAACATACTAAGGGACGAAGATAGGGTGCACATCCGATGGCCGGTGTCAGTGGTTGGTTGGATACCTCCGTGAGACTGTCTTGCGAATACCAAGTCCCTTTGCCGCCATCGTCATACTCCAAAATGGAGCATTAAATGTTTCCGGACAAATCAGTACAAAGAATCGCCAACATCTATCTCAGCATAAAGTGATACAACAACATTGGGAAAGAAGCATACTTGAATGGACAGATGCCCCTTGTCGTCAAAACGAAGGTTGTCGTATGGTGCTTTCTGGCGTTGAGCAAGAGTGTAAGCACGTCATACAATAGTTGTACTGACAACGATCTCATTGCCTATTGTCCTTGAACATGAGTCAATGCGACCAGGATATCGTTCTTCTGTACATTATGGCACTCTGCACCCGTCGGTATTGGTAAATTCCTAAAACATTGCTTTGATGCAAATGGAGAGGTAATAGTACTTTCATTCGTCGTTGATCAAATCGTGTTGCGTGCATACCAGTGTCTGTACATTTCACGACCTTGCCCAAAAACTTATGATCCCTGACCTTCGGTCGAGCTCAGCTCCTGTAACATTTCCCTCGTGGCACTTAAACTCCCGGAGTCACCATAGATGGCTGCAATCAAACTGCCATCAATCTTTGGGAACTCCCGCTCGAGAATTGCCTGGTTCTGCTCATCCTCCGTTTGCGGGCGCGACATCTCATAGCTCTGCATCACCTCAACCTGATGTGAGCGATCCTGGCCTTGAGGCAAGGCTTGCTCAGAGGTGGTGCCTATACGGCGGGGCGGAAGACCTGGAGGTGGGGTATATTGCTCGTTGTGCTGGCCCAGCGGGGGTTGGGAAGGAGGATTGTATGATTGTTCCTGGACGAACGAGTCGTAGCTCTGGGGTTGGTCTTGAGTGTGGAAGGGGTTATGATCTTGTGCTTGCGTAGGTTGGCCATGGGATTGTGCAGTATTCTGTGCCTGGGACTCGGAACCCCAGGGGTTGGAGTAAGGGTTTTGATTGTCCGAACCATACTGAGGTGGCTGGCTGGTGTTGCGAGGGATTTGTCCAGACATTGTGTTTGCGACGAGGGAAATGGGTGTGAAAAGGGGGTATGAGGATATGTCCAATTTTGAATAATGGCTAAGGCGAAATGGCTTGCGCGTAGCGTGGCTGGTGAGAGTGGGTGTCGAGGTTACTGCGGAGGCGAGCGGGCGGAGGGAATGACGTATGCTTTGATACGGAACAGTCGAAGCGTGCTGGGTCTTTTAGAGAACGGCCTCCGCTGCCAACCCTGCGTATCACCATGTTCACGATGGAATGTATACTTAAAGTAGTGGTATGGATTTCGGATGTTTACATTTGCAATGCGATAGCCTCGACAACATATACAAAAGATTTCAAGATTTGACGACGTTCACGTGATTAGAAAGGTTCAAAGGTTCGAGAGCGAAGATCAATATCACCGACAAAGACAATCTAACACGCGCAGGAACTTGGCCGTCCGTGATCTAGACGAGAATCGGCCCACACTGGTGCTGGATCCGCAGAAATCATTTATACATCGGTACATAGACCAAGTGAAGCGGGTTAGGACAGTGAGCCAAAGGATGCGGGTCAAGAGGATAGACCGCCAGTTGAGATTAGCTCCAACAGGTGCAGCCATACGTGTTTCCAGTGATGGCATAACAAAGTATGCTGTGCCGTTCTGTCTAAGCATGTGCATGAGTATTCTTGGAAAGGTCGGTCGTCGATTCTGTGAATGCCTCGGTGGCGCGGGATAATACGGCTATGCGCACTGTCAAAAGCAATTTGGCATGCGCAAAAGAGAGCCCAGGTGCTCGTTATGTATCGGAGTCCAAGCAGCTAGGAGCCGAACCCGACGAAGCGGCCGAGAAGTCCAAGGCAGGAATGGGCTATCTACAATGTGTTGGGCTTTCAGATTCCGATCACGTCGAACACAGGCGCGTAAGCCGAGTCCTCAGACAGTCGCCTGGTCGCATACATGTGATGTGCGCTTTGTCATGTCTTGTCAAGAAGAGGGACAGGTACCGGCAGATGATGGCTGGCGGCACCACACACGCGCTCCCGGCTGAGGTGAGCCAACCCGGGAGAACCTGGGCGGACGGGTATCGAGTCTAGCGCCAGGGGAGAGTCCAGACGCGTGGACGTGTTGGTGCTGGTTGCTGGGTGCCAACAATGTGTGTATGATGCAGGCAGGATGACAGGCGCAGCCCTATGAAAGGCGGCAGGCGGCAGTCGGCAGTCTGCGCAGCGAATGCACGGCGGGCACAGCAAGCACAAGTTGGTTTTATCCGCCGGCGCGCTCAGCTGACGGGGCGCACGGGTGCCTGTGATTTGCTGTGTTCGGTGTGTTGCGCTGGCAGTCTTCGTGATGTTGGTTCGGGCCGTAGCGTGGTGACGGATCTCAGCTACAGGCTGCGGTCCATCTGCATTCACTCTCACCTCTCGTCTCCCTCGCTGCGCGCCGCTCGCCACAGCAAATGCCACGCGGTCTCTGCCTCGCCGGCGATTCTCTCTCCGCACCGTGCCCAGCCAACGACGGCGCGCCGCGTTGTGTGCGGGCCCTGCTGCTGCAGCAATTTGACACTTACCGCCATTCGGCTCGGCTGCTGTGCACAACTGCGCACCCACCACGACGCTTCACTTCGCCATCGCAGAGGCCAGCTTCGCCTCGCGACATGCCAATAGCAGCGCGCCGCCGCCAGCATGACAGACTCCCGCGACGACTCGTTCCGCTCGCTGACCGGCTCGTCTGAGACGGCCGAGCCTGCCTCTGCGCCTGCGTCGTCGAGCACCACGCCCACGTCGACCACACCCACGTCGACCACGCCCACGTCGACCACGCCCACGCCCACGCCCACGCCCACGCTCTCCACCGCGACACCTGCCGACAGCGGCTCTACCCCCATGCGGCACCCTTCCAAGAACGGTGCCCGCTCGCTCAACGTGTCGGGCGCGCAGTCGGCAGCCAACTCGCCCATGTCGTCGCGCAACTCGTCGCCTGCACGCCCTTCGCAGCGCAGCACCCAGCCCGCCGACACGCAGCCCAGGTCTGCGCGTGCTTCGCGCAAGAGCAGCAACGACGCGAGCCCCAATCGGGGTTCTAGCATGGCCGGCCCCAGCACCACCGTCCCCTCCGCCGCCGCCATCCAGCGCGCCCTCTCGTCGACCAGCATCCCACAGCTGCCGCCCGCTGCCTCGACCCAGGAGCATTCGCGCGTGCCCAGGCCGTCCAAGCCGACCTCGGGGCCCAATTCTGGCGACAACACGCCCCACTGGCCAGTGTCTCCCCGGCTGAAATCGCCGCCGCCCTCGGCAGAGACACGCTCCCGCTCTCGTAACAATTCGGTGCGCGCCCACCAGCAGCACAAGAAGACGGAGCCGGCCGCGACGCCGTCCATCATCGTCCAGAGCTCGTCGCCCGGCCCGGCCTCTCGCATTGTAGCCAGGGATGACGTCGTGGGTAGCGACCCAGAAGAAGCACCCCTAAGCATGAAGCCGTCTGGCAGAGGAACCAGCGGTGCTGCACCCAAACTCGAGACGGTTCAAGAGTCCAGCGTGCCGACGACGCCTGGCGAGGACGGCCACGATGCATACAGGTGAGGTGCCTTCCCCGCACGGCCAGCCCCGCCCGCGTCCGCGAGCGCATGTCATAGTGGAAGCTTCTTCTTAGCCGTGCCCGCCATGCTGACCCGCCGCAGCGTACTTTCCAGCTCAGCCGCGTCCACTACGGCCGACGACGACAATAACAATGACGTCACGCCGTCGAAGATTACCGAAGACCTTAGCGCGAGAACCAGACCTGTCGAAAACGGCAGCGACAACAGCGCCCGACACAAGGCCAGGATGCAGGAGCATCGCTCTGCCTCCACGCAGCAGCCGAGCGGCCCGACATCCAAGCCTTCGTTCTCGTCGCTCCATACAGTCAAGTCGCGCACCGAAGCCCCATTACGAAACATGACAGTCGAGACTGAAACAGTGCCCTCGGTCGCACAGACGACAATTGGAAATCAGGACCGTTCCGCCTCAGGGCGTGGCGATGGCAGTCTTCGTCTGAAGCCCAGCAACGAGACGATACGCCCCAGAAAAGAGCGTAAGGCTCCGAAGCGGAAAGCGCCTTCTATCAACTCAGGCACTGGTAGGTCGCCCATAGTTCCTCACCACGATCATCCGAGTAGACTGGAGCGCGCGCCTCATTCGGCAACCGTGTCTTCCTCCGGCAGTCCTGTCTCCTATTGCTTGAGCGACAGATCCTTGTTGACCATGTCGCCTCCGAGCTCTAAGATGACACGACGCCTGGCTGCTCAACCCCCTTCCTTTCTGTATTTCTATCCGAATACTAACTCCAGGCTTCGCAAAGCGTCCTCCAAGGCAGATGTATTCGAGCAGAAGGTGGCTAGTGAAGTCAATGAGGCCGATTCCTCAGACTCTGACGCCACTTTCATCTACGAGTCGAATCCCCCGGAACAACAACCGCACCGCAGCCGTCACCACCACTCGCGCACGCCTAGCATGACCTCCATCGCAAGCCTTGTTGATCCGCGACTTGCCATCCGAAACGAGCACAAGAACCCCGATAAGAAGCCCAGCATGAAATTTCCGAATCCGTACAACAACGCCAATGCAGATTACGACGGAGACCGTGGTGACGGTACAGTACGCCTCGGTTCCGGCAGGACGAATGGCAGCCGCCACCACCATCACATCGGGCGACATGGCCAAGGACGAGGGGCACTGCATCATCTCGTAATGGACAGCGATTCATCGCTCGTGGGTTCTTCGCGCGCCCGAGCTCCTTCATCACGACATCCATCGCAGCCAAATAGTCCCCGCTTCCAGACATTTAGCGTAGCCAATAGCAATGGCAATGGGAATGGGAATGGCGTGAAGAAGCATGGAGAATTGTCAAGCTACGATATCGATACCGAGCACGCAGCCGACGATGAGCGGACGCCACTGATTTCAACCCGAAGCCCACGGGCGCGCACTTCACGCCATGGACGACCAAACAGTGCTACGCTACGCCAGCTCGAACGTCGCAACCGCCGCGGAGAAGGCAATTGGTGCCGGCGTTTCGCTGGATGCCTGGTTGCGTCAATTATTATTCTCGTTGTCGTGTTCACTGCCGTCGGCGTGGTCTTCGCCTCTACTAAGCAATTGACCGATCTAAAGATTCGCGAGATCCAGAACGTTGTGGCTAGTCAAGAAGAGATCATCATGGATCTCGTGGTCGGTGCAGTCAATCCGAACATTGTAGGTATTACTGTTTCGGATATGGATGTTATCATGTTCGCCAAGAGCAAGCATGTTGGCTCGGACAAATGGTGGCGGGAGCATGGCAATGGCAGACCACAAAACGAGGACGGATGGCTCCCGGTCCAGCCATCAACGGCTGACGATCTGAAAGGCGCAAGCACCGATGGTGTTGACGAAGGTACAGATCCGATTGAAGAGCCAAGAACCATGTCGCTTGGCCGCATCTTCCACTTCGACTCGCCACTCACATTCGACGGTACATTCTTCAATCACCGCCAAGTAGAATCTGTTGGAGAAATCCGTCTATCGAACCCTGGTAACAAGACTGAGGCCGGAGGGACCGAACGATGGGAGGAAGTTTTACAGTATCCCTTCGAGCTTATTGTCCGCGGCACATTCAAGTACGAACTTCCTCTCAGCACTCATGTACACAAGGTCTCAGTCACCGCCTCGTACGATTACGATCCCGACGCTGAGAAAAAGAAATTGAAAACGATTGGATCAGAAGATACGAAGCAAAAGAGAAGGGACTCATCCTCTTTACCTGTACCATCAGCGCCAGTAGGACGTTTCGATCGCAGAATGCTTCCACTTCTGGATTGGGATGCCCAATAAGTCTGGCTACTTCCCCTCGATCCTCTTTCAGTACGACTCGACGCCCAAGATCAAAAAGAAAACAAGATACCCTTGCACACTTACACGGATTGACGACTATACCCATAGACTTGTACGGTACGCTGTCTCGCTTCGCAGGCTTGCCGGACTGCATATTTTCGGCTCGACCGCCGCTTACGATTTTTTTTTTTATATTTTGTTGTCTTTTTCGTTTTTCCTTCTAGCCTCACCTCAGAGGTCTGTAACATGGTATACATGGGCTCTTGTGCTGGTGACGGTTGCTTGTATTTGAACTTCCTAAAATGCTTTAGCGAAAGGCGTTTGATATGATAGTCAGCTATTAATGCCTGAGGATCTGGCCATCGTCCTCTATTCCAGTCTACCGAGGCACACGACCTCTTCATTTTCCATCAGAATCTTGTACCTGGCAAGTGTCCTCACGTTGGAGATGGGTTCTCGGCCTAGTCACATTCTTTCAAACTCTCTTTTCTATGTTTGCTTGCTTGTCTTGTACGTAGGATCCCATCGGTCGGGCGCGAATTAGTTGACATTGCAAGAGAGGCTGGAAAAGTCAAGGCACATGCATACTCTGAAGAGTGGATTTTAATTAAGAATAGCGTTTTTCTTTTCTATTGCAGCGAGAGAGCATGGAACGGCAGTGGCATAGCGACATCGATCGCATCAAGCGTGGGCGTTTTTACGGTTATTATGGGCGAGATGCGCACGCACGGTGTGTTGGTTGGGAAGTTGGTATAGCTCTGGAGATGACAAACATTTAAAATGGACGAGAGGTCCAGTGTCCCTGTACAGACACGCCACTCGTAGTCAGACAAAGTGTTCTCGTAAAAAGGCTATTTTGAGCGAGTGCGTTCAGACCGGATCTAGCTTCGATATCGTATTGCGTTGCATTGCAGTCTTTGCCCATGGTATATTCCCCGGAACGTGCTGTTTATGACTTCCTCCGTGTTAGCAATCATATGCCACCACTACACGCTTAACAGTCGAACGCACTGTATCTTGACTACCATTAAGGGCACACAACGAATATCACTATACCGTTTCGACTCTCATGCTTCTCTCTCGCTCTCTTCAACTCCGCCTTCGGGTGCAGTACTGTAACAGTGACACGATGGAAGACCGCACGACCAATTTCTACCACATATGGACCATTTGAGCCTCGTTTCAGTAATACTATAAAGTCTTGGCCTACTATGTGCTACGTTCTCGTTACTAATTAGATTCGAGAGTGTCTTATACTCGCTAAATACCACTACACGGCGACAACCCGAACGAAGTCAACCAAACAGAATACTGAGTAATACTCACAACTCAGAATTGATCGACTATCCCAATCGTATCCTATCATGCCGCCGATACCAGCGATCATCGACATTTTTCACATGTGGAAACAAAAGGTGCCGCGATGGAAGTTTTGCAACTGTCAGTCCCAGTAAGATTACTTTGACATCATTGGAGGCATCTGCAGATCCTACCGGCATAACACATACAGTCATTGTGAGTATCTGAGCATTGAAGGGGGAGCTGTATGTCTCTGATACCTCAGGACCAGAAGAAACTAAACAGGTAGCAGCAATTTGGCTGCTTCGGCTTTTGCCGACTGGGGTAATGGATACTGTACGTTCGATACATGCCGATGAGATCAGGTCTTGGCTGGAATTTCGCCCACATGAAATCCCTGCGCGGTAGACTTGCTCAATCATGGTTTCAAGTCTAGAAATGCTTCATGTCTATAAGGAGCATGCATCACAGTAGGGTTTCTAGAACTCGTGCAAATTTTTGGTCGATTATCAGCCATGTCATCTTGATATACTCCTGAGACTACGTTCCTCAACGCATTGTTTATGAGCAGCTCGAAGTGCTTCTATAAGAAGATTCAGTGTCAGAAGTATGAACTACGACATTCAATACCCAACGGCATTTGTTCTCATCACCCTGTAACACACCCGTGACAGTAGACAGGTAGAAGGGCACATATATGAAGGCACATGAATCTTTTTCTGCCCATGCAAGCTCTCGACCTTCATACTCAGATGTCTGAGATGGGCGATCCAATCCAACCAACTTATGCTGCTTCCTACGCGGGATCAACCCACGTCAGAACACACTGTTTTCACTTGCAAGCATACCCCCCATCTAACCCCATCCAACCTTCCTTATATTCCCCGTTAGAACGAAATAGTTACGCGAACTTTCATCGTCGATTAGGACCACAAAGTGTTCGTGTTATCCAAAGCTAACAGTTGCTTCATGTTAAATGATTCGATCGGACCATCTTTATGCATGTTCGTTATCGTCCTAAATAGAAGACACTGTGCATCTACAAGTAAACGCAGACCACGCTCTGCTTCTGCTTTGCAAACTCCGTGCGGAACCACGAACCCAGAGCCTGAAGAGCCTGCAGGGCTGCCTCCACTTGAT
Source organism: Paraphaeosphaeria sporulosa (assembly GCF_001642045.1). NCBI lineage: Eukaryota > Fungi > Ascomycota > Dothideomycetes > Pleosporales > Didymosphaeriaceae > Paraphaeosphaeria > Paraphaeosphaeria sporulosa. The sequence continues at coordinate 15,464 of NW_017253366.1, forward strand.
CATAACGCAAATGCCAGAAGATCTTGTTCAAGTCGTTGCAATTCAGAAGCCGCTCGAGCTTGTAGCGGTTCAGGAGTTCATCTGTTCCCCGTGCGACGTAGTCGACCCTGCTGAAGTGGGTCAGGTCCTGAGCACGGAACGACATACGGATGGTCTTCAAGCCCTGGCAAGCACCTGCAAGGGCAAGATCGGAATTGACTGGAATGTTGGTGGGGAAGTAGCCGAAGAAGTCGAACTGGAGGTGGCGAACGTGGCGTAGGCCACCATGGGGCACCGTGGCTAGCCAGGCTCGAAGATACTGGTTGGCTGGGAACGATGCAACCATGACCTTTGAGCATCGGATGATACAGCGAACGTCTCGGGGAATGTCTGCTTGGTGAGGAAGCAGAGTGGGGGAATAAAAGTTTGGCCGCTCGATCCGAGCATCGTAGAAACGGCGCCTCTGAACAGGGTCTTTCAGATGCCGATTGATTGTAGCTCCAAAGTACCAATGGACACGCGCATCTGCCTTGTACTTGCCACCGCGCATCGCCATCTCCCAGATGGCCTCGCGGATTTCCTGAGGCAACTTCCCGTTCACGCCAATGTACTCTATGAAGCAAGAGACGTTCTGAGCTGGTCCAGCTGGCGTAGAAGACGATGGACCATACTGAATTTTGTGCGAGTGTGATCCAGTTCCCAGGGAAGGATACAACGCGACCTCACGGGAGCCTGACAGTAGTGGGAAGTTCTTGAAGGAGTAGTGAGGCTTCGGCGGTGGAGGCACGATGTTACTTGAGCTAGTGTGGTCCTTTCAGCGGATACCTTCGTGGTACCGGACAATCTCGATGAACATCCCGAATGGTGATATGGTCAAGTGTCGTCCAGTGAGTTGCTGGGGTGTGGATGTGGTCGACGGTTGATGCAGCCGGCAGACGAGGGCGGTGTCAACCTCTGTAGCTCACAGGATAGCGTTTTTATATAAGCATGGTCTCCGGGAGTTTATTCACTGTATACTATGCGCATGTTGTCATTGGTCAGTGCCCAGGAGTGAAATGCTTTCTCATACGGAAGGTCGGTCGCACACATACCCTCACTGACGGCCTGGTTAATGTAACCCGCATCCAGGTGCTTCCTGCCGTAGTCCGCACTATCCGGAAATACTTGTTATTCAATGCAGCAGACTTTAGTTAGTTGTTGATGGCCCATCGTTTCTAGCAGAGCAGAAAATTTGTATACTTTGGACATTGGGTGATATTTCACTATGGTCTTATATGTAGAAGAATTGAGCCCTTGAGATCGAACACACGACTGAAGCGTGGGATTATCTAAACTGCCACTCTTGCCTTTCACCATTTCCTACATGATGCACCCAATAACCCATACCACTGATTCAGGAGAATCGACTTTTGTGAGTAAATATGGGGGCTTGCTGCATTCATCTCGTTCCCAGCTTTGTATCCGCCTAGGAGCGTATAAACTTATACATACGCCTTGCTTGATCACAAAATGTCCTCTTGGAGACTAATGTGAATTTAAAGGATTTTAAAAAGATAGATTTTAGCACTCAATAAGGTCCTTGTGATTATTATCACGTTGGCATGGAATTGGCTCGGACCAGAGGATGTTCTACTGACGTTGGGCTTTGCATACCTCTTTAGATTCGTTAGAAATTCTAGGTGAATATAGTAGCTCAACAATTGGAGGATACACACGATCATTGTACATCATAGACAACAGAAAATTAACGGATTTGACAAGGACGGGCTTGTTGAGAACTACTCTGATGCATCACACGAAATAAAAGTCAGGAGGCCAAGCTCCTCAGCAGTCCAAGCTCACGAAAGGCATTTTGTATGTCTTACGTGTTTCTGTTCATGATTTAAAGTTGGTGGATCCTGAAGAGTATATTTGCTAGTGGAACACCGAAGAAAGTGCGCTAAAGTATGGTACCTGGAGGATTTGCGCTGGCTTTCGAAGCAAACACACAAACAAGAGCGGCCCGAAGTCAACAGAGCAGAGTTCCAGTCGCCCTTTCAAACACCGAAATCCATATAGACATTCATTCTCACCATGTCTGCAACGCTGTGACGGAAAGGACCCAACAAGAGAATACGACAGTCCCTAGGTCACTCATCTCGCTTGGTAATACAACCCGGCCATGGAATTGACCCACAACCTGTTTCAGGTGGGGCAGCTTCAGGGATCCTTTTGGTAATGCAGAAGAGCGAGGTGCAGGGCACAGATGGCTCCGATGATGTTCTATCCTACTATTAAACCGTGACACTAGAAGGAGAACGTGAACTTACGGAAAGGCCACGGCCGTGGAAATGATAGCGACGAGTGCGAAGAGTCTCATTTTCGAGGCGAGGGGCATAAGTTGCAGTTGGAGACAAAATTAGGAGTTCAAGCGCAATTTTGGATGATGTTATTGATATTTGTGCTAGTAGTTGCCCTTTATATGTCAGGAAGGTCTTGAAGCCCCTCACCGAGACCATCGGGCCGGTTCATTCTCAGTGAGATCAACGAAACAGCGGACTTCGGCAGCATGCTTCTTGGTGCTCGTGTAATATATATTGAGCGGCTGTTTCTGGCCAGTTGTGAAGCTACACGGCTGTATTGCTTGCATCAGGATGAGGATCTGCATGCAGACTTGTGCGTCGTTAGTGCAGTGTTCTTAGCCTCAAATGTTCTGCTATTTTATCGTCTATAGGAAAACTTATGGAGTCTCAAAAGCAACGCGTGAGCTGCAAAAATAGGCCACTTTTCTAAATACTGTGTGAATGTTTGTTGGTGGGTAGGCATGCGTGACTATCTATCCTAAAAAAATCTGCTTAGTGATCTATAGTAGCTCTACCGAGCATGTGTGCTCAATGCAGAGCTTTGGAATAGTCGCATGACCGAATACGCAGGATTCGCATCATTTGAATAGGGATGGGAGTGAGGCACATATCATGTGATCTGAATACGAGCGCCACCTGCAGGTCCTTGACACCTGTGCAGAAATTCGCCTCTGTGCTCCGGATCGAAACGCTCCACCGTATTCCATATTGCGGTTCTGATGCTATTCAGGAATATAATGCTGATCGCTACCCATATAGATTTCAATCAGGGTCGGTCGTCCATTCTACTATTCCGGGCCTGGCATGAGACGGCCATGGTGACTTGAATCCTCCTCTCGGGCGAGCATTGTATAGAACTTAGGTGTTCTAAGTTGCGTCAGTAGCCCAATCGGAGTCATCGTCTTTCTTCCCCAGTCATGGATGGCTGAACTCCGTGCACCTATTTCGTCATATACTGCAGGTTATAGTGGCCCACAGCATGTATCCTCTCCGCGACGAATTAGGATGATTTCCTAAAATGATCGGGATCCTTCTGAGTGCGATCCGGTATCGGCAGAGTTGAAATTTTGCGCTTTTGCATCTGCATTGCTCAAACCCTTAGACTTCGGAATACACTTCGGAGATCTGGCTAACCCGGCACGCATACCAATCCGTCCCGTATTGACGTACCCATAGGCATCTTCTCCACCTAACTCAATCATGTTCTCTCGGCCCAAAAACCAGCGAGCGGGCTACCAAGCGTTGGATCCTAGCCCAGAGACGTTCATACATCAATTATACTGCTCGAAAGAACCGGCAAATGGCTACAATCTGAGTTTAAGGGACCTTCTCCAGAAGGTTTGCTTGTCTGATAGGTCGTCCATCTCGGCATTCGAAATCCAGCGCTATGGAACCTTCACCCTAGTGGCTTCGTTGTCGTCAATATCAACTACCAATAGTATCGAAGACGGAATCACTATTGCACTAGATTTCTTTGACCAGGGCGACTCGCAGACTTCTTTCCTGTGCAATGCATGGCACGAGAAGTCGAGGGAGCGTCAAAGAGAATCAAGATCTTCGACACTGCTTGTCCTAGCGAAGTATGAGGACCGACTTGTTCATCGCCTTGGCCTCTTACCCACTCAATCCAACGCTATTTCGACAGCCCGGCGGAACTTGAACACAAAGATCCCGACAGGTGGCTCTACACGAACGAAGGCGATGTACTACGCGTGGGCTTTGGTTGTTGTAGCGACTGTTTTAGCCATTATTGTGCTGGTAGCGATCCATGTTATGGCTTCACATAGAGTAGATGACTTTCACTCGTGGCGGCAGTATGATACTAGTGGAAGCATCGGTCCCCAATATCAACTTGCAGTCAATGCGTCCAACGCTACCTCGTGGATCTCTTACGCTGGCGACCCCTCCCTCTGGACGCTCCGAATAGACGATCAAGCCATCATTCCGATCCGTCTTCTCGATAATGAAGAGCGACACTGTCAGGACTGGATACAGAAGCGATATCCAGAGATGAATCAGATCCGTCTGAACGGGTCCTACTTCAATAAAACGTGGCTCAGCAGTCCCGCGATAAACCGAGTACCTACGGACGAGCTATTCCATTTCTCTCACTGTATTCTTGCAGTCAAACGATACATAAAGGCAAAGGATACTGGGAAACATGTCTGCGGGAGAGACATCGATAAGAAGCATGTGCAGCATTGCTTGGATGCGTTAGACTGGTGGGCATTTCCCGAGGGGAGAAGTGGCGAGGACATTCCCAACTCGAATAGAACGTTCTGGTGGAGGACGAAGGTTTGTTTCGACTAGCCGTTGAGAAGCGTCTGGGCAGGTGGAGCAGCGATCAACACTGTACCTACACTTGGAACACATCCGTACATTGCAATGTGAAATTTTCTTGGGCTAGTAGACTGTGCGTTCGTTGAGGACCATGTCGAAGCTGTCGTTGTGTTTGGGCCTGGTCGGGTCCTCATGGTTCTTGTCCAACGACGAGCCTGGTGAGCTGTGTGCCTGGACTAGCGCTGCTCAAAGGAGTCACGCGTTCTGACCGCACAGTCTGACACTTGGGAGGTCGGTATGATGCTGTATAGGGTCCAGAGAAGAGAGGGCATCGTGATCGAACGAGCTGTCTGCACCAAGACCAGTCTAATAAAGGCTGTTATCAAAACACCCACCGACGCCATGCATGCCAAATCAATGACGCCGAATTACCGCTTGAGAGCAGCGAACCTTTTCGCCAGCTCATCGACATCTGGAATTTTCCCCAAACTATCCTCCTTCTTCGCTGCTGGTTTCTTTGCCTCCAACTTGGACGCACTCAGCTTTGCGGCCGCTGAGCCTGGTAGCTTCAATTTCGGCGCCAAATTGTCTGTACTTGGGCTCGGGGGCACGACTCGCAGCGGACTCTGCGGCCCAAACTTCTTGGGTGGGGTAGCCTTGACCAACTCCTCTTCCTCTTCCTCTTTCCTGCTTGCTTTTGGGTCGGCTTCGAGCGCGGGCTCTCGCTCCTTGGGGTTCTCCTCTGCGATACCGCCTGACGGCTCATCGTCGTCTTCTTCTTCATCATCCTGCGAAGGCTCTGGCTCCCCATAAGGTACGCCGTAGAACCGCGCGATCTCGGTCAGATATGCATCGACAAGCTCGGGCTTGGGTGTCTCCGCCCGTAGCTTCTTTTCCACGCGCTCTGCGACGCCTTCTCCTTCCATGCTGGGCAGCGCGACCTCCTTGCCAAACTTGTCCACCAGTAGCGCCCGGACAGCATGTAGCTCCTTGATTTCCGTGCGCGGTGCAGCGTATATGATGGACCTTACAGCCTCCTCCAGCGCAGGGTCTAGCGGTATGGTATTGGCGGGGGTTGAAGGAGAGGACGGAGGATCGAGAAGCTGCGAACGCGCGAGGAGCAGTTCGCAGTAGAGTTCGAGGATCTCATGGAGCTCGGTGGTGATGTCGGAGCGGATGATGTTCTCGACGCGTATGCGCGCCGATTGGAGCTTGCCAGCCTGCAACCGCATGGTCAGTTTGCGAGGGGAGGGCAAGCCGAGGAGGGCCAACATACCTCGAGAAGCTGCGCCATTTCGCGGCGTTGCTGTTTGGCCTTCGCTGAGTCTTTTTGCTGGACCATGCGCAGGCGGGATATGGAGAGCTTGAGCTGCACCTTGAGCTTGTTCTGCGGCAGTTAGCTTAAGGCAACGCAGCATCGGTTGAGGAACGTACGACGAGAGACTGCGTGGGTGCCATTCTGATTTCCTGCACGCTGTGCTCCGCAGTATAGCCGCAATGTGGTATATGGCTGCGTGGAGCGGAAGCCTGGCGCAAGTGGGATGTTGTCTCTGGGCGCGGCGACGACAGCGGGGTCGAACCGCCCGTGACGCATGACTCGTGGGGTCAGCCCGGGGGCCATGCAGACGAGTCACGAATTATTTGAACCATGTACAGATCTCGCGGTGAGTTGCAAACGCATCTCGTGCGTATAATTACTTCATAATGTGGTATCTCTTAGATTGTACCAGTACACATGCATGCCCTCCCAGGCATCTTTGCTCCCCCAGGCATCTTTGCGCGCCATACCTGGCCTCTTCTTCCGCCCGCTGTCGTCTCACAGCGCCTGCACGCTCTTGAAAAAAGGATTGGTCAGCAGTGCGTCCTCGCCCAGTACCAACTCCTTCATTCTTTGGACCTGCTGTGTTTTTGTCAGGCCTTTACTCTCAACCTCTTCTTTCCAAGTCAGCAGCACCTTCTTCAGCAGGCGGCCGCCCTCTTCAACCTCCTCTTTACTAGCCTGCACGTAACCATCCTCGTGCTTGCCAGAGAAATCCTCCAGCTCGTCTGCCTTCCGCTTCGCCATGTTGATGACTTTCTGTGGGAAGCGAACAAGCTCAGCGACGTGAATGCCGAAAGACTGATCACACACGCCTTCATCTACTTTGTACAGGAGCGTTACCTCACGCTTCTTCTGCACACCGCTACCCGAATCTTCTGTGCCCTCGGAGATATGGGCGACAACGTGAAGATTCTGGACCTGCGGATATGTCTTGACTAGCGCAGTGAGTTCATGGAAATGCGTAGCAAACAGAGCGAACGCGCCAATTTCCTTGACAATATACTCCGAGATAGCCCATGCAAGACCAAAACCATCGTACGTACTTGTTCCACGGCCGAGCTCGTCGATTATAATTAGCGACTCCTTCGTGGCCGACTTCAAGATGTTGGCGGTTTCTAGCATCTCCGCCATGAATGTCGAAACGCCCTTGATCTGGCTGTCACTCGCACCGACACGAGCGAGGATGCAGTCAAAGATGGTGAGCTCGGCTTCTGACGCCGGAACGAAGCAGCCAATCTGTGCCATGAGCGCGATAACACCGATTTGCCGGATGTATGTCGATTTTCCGCCCATGTTAGGACCTGTTATGATGCAGAATTCGCTCGACCCACGCACAAGACTGACATCGTTGGTGATGAAGGAAACGTCATCCTGCATCTCCAGGCAAGGGTGGCGAGCCTCTTTCAAGATCGTGTTTCCCGTACCACGCGGGTGCATCGTAGGCCGCGTGTAAGAGGTCGGAGCGTGGACAGAGACGTGTGCGAACGCGACAATAACATCCAAATGCGCCAGAACTGCTGCCAATTTTTCGACCACGGGGATGTACGAAGAGGCGACCGTTACAACCTCGTTTACCAGTCCGCTCTGAGTCCGGTTGTAGGTCTCTGATAATTGATCGAACTCTCGTCGCTTGGCTTGCAATGAGGACGTGGTGAAGTAAACGCCATTCTTCTGTGTTGAGCATTCTTGGTATTGTTTTTTGCCCCGTATACATCCAGCTTCAGTGCGCGTCAACCTGAAACACCAGCCATGTACGCGGTGGTTCTCCAGGAACAGTTTCTTCTCGGTGTCCTGATTTAGGTCGCGGCCTACGCTCGCGTGTTCGTCGTTCATCTCGCGTTTGAGCTTATCGAGACGTTTACGAATGGCGCCAAGCCCTTCATCGAATTCGGACTTGATAATGAACTCGTGATTGTCGAGAGCGTCTAAATCCACCGTCGTCTCTACCATTTCTTGCAGCTTGGCGAACGATGCATCATATTCCTGGAGCTTCTTCGTGTATTCTGCATCCAGCGGATCTCGATACTGATCGTCCATCACCGACTCGAAAGCTTGGATGAAACCCGGTAATCGTATGACAACCTGGTATGTGCGCACAACATCTTCTAAATTTGCAACCTTTCGTTGGAATTTCTTTGCAAGGCGGTAGAGGTCGGGTATCGATCGAAGGTGCTCCTCTTGCATCGTTTGACGTAGCTCAGTGTCATTAACAAACGCCTCAACAAGCTGCTGTCGTCGCTCGATGTCGGCAACGTTCATCAACGGCTGTTTGAGCCATTGTGCCAACAACCGACTACCAGTTGGCGTTTTGCAATGGTTCAGCAGTCCATACAAGCTCATCGTCTTCGCTCCGTCCCGGGGTCCTGGCATGAGATTGAGCGCTTTTAGTGCTGCCGAATCGAGTTTCATGTATTGCGACAGGTCGTGCTGGTATAGCTGGTACTGTCCGAAATTGGAGGAGTCGGCCATTACGCCTAAATATTTTATCAGGGCTGCCGCCGCGCCCATGGCAAGCTTCAAGTCAGTCAGAGGAAGGGTACCTGCCGCACGCTCATCTTTGAGTAACCGCGGGAGATCCTGATCGATATCTTTGGTACCAAAATCAGCCGCACTTCGCTCAGCTATCGCGCAGCCGCAATTGTCGGCGATTGTACGGAGCTTGCTGAGCTCTACGTCTTTCTTGGTGTTATCGACCTGAATGAGGCACTCCTTTACTCCGAGCTGGATCAAGAGCGACTCGAAATTCGAGTAGAGGTCGTTGTCCAGGAACTCCGTCACTCCCAGCTCTCGCACACTCGCATCAGCAAAACAGACACCCACATTTCGTGCTTCACCTGCTTTTGCCGATACTTTGACGGCGAGCATTATTGGCGCATTCTCCACTTGTCCACCGAGCTCTTCCTCGATGTCTTGCAGGTTGCCAGGTGAAGCCTGCTTCGCTACTTTCCATGCCATCCTTCCAGAGGACTGCCATATTTCAATTCGTTTACTCAGTCTGAAGAGCGAGTCGCGGAGGAAGTTCCGGAAGACAGTGACGGTCATGGTAACGGATTCGAGGCCCGGGTCGCGGCCCAGCTTGCGGATAACGGCCGTCGTGCGGTAGACCTGGTCCTATCAGCAGGGTGCTCGACAGCAGTCGATAGGCACTGACATGGTTGGCAACGAACTTGGCATCCTCGCCATGGGAGCTGTAGTAGTCTCCTCGGTCGAATATGCGTACGGTATCGTCCTTTGGTGGCAATGTGCGAAAGAATTTACAAAAGCTGCTCTCATCTTCTTCTTTTAGCTCGGGCCGAGACGCCATGTTGAAGAGGAGTTATGACGAAAGTAGAGTCCTCGATGAAAAATCAAAAGCGATGTACACTGGTAAGCTGGCTGGGGCGCACTTGCTATGTACGCGAGACGCGCAACGCGAGCACGTCCGTGACGCGCTTTCATCTTTAGCGCCGTTCATGCTATCGATAAGATAACACTAACATGGACATTGGAGATACAGTATCACGTCCAAACTCTAGATACTTAAGGTATCTCTATATAGGGTCTGAAATTAATCAGAAGGCGTATATTCGGTTCTCATGTTTCCAAACGAGTCGGTCCAGGCACCTCATTTCTCAGTGCCGATCTCATCATGTTGTGTCAGGTTTCTCTCACAACACGTCATGTGGCTACTTGGGGCAGCCAAATATAATGGCCAAATCTTTTACCTCAAGTATGGGATAAGTTAAGTAAGTTCGAAATGGAAGAGTCGGCAGAGAGATGCCACTTCCATTCACGAAGGTGCCCAGTGTTGATGCTACAATTATCCAGTCCTCTGGAGGAAGTTTGTGTGCGATGTAGCGGCGATGAGTACTGGAATATCTTTGAAGAAGAGCTACGACGAGTGCGTATTGCGTTTCGTGGAAATCTGGATGGCAAGAGCGACTTCGCACCTGGGCACACATCACCTTACTTGCGGCCCGGCCTAGTCCATAAGACGCCTTGCCCACCAGCATTTCCACGTTGCCATTCATTCATGCACCAAGTAAAACGGCTATCAAGTTCTACCACGGCCCGTTCGAACCCGCACCTACACCATGCCGCCACCCGCACCCACACCTATGTCGGCAAACACCACACATTTCTCACTCCACCACCCTTCTAAACTCGTCAACCTCCGCCCGAATACCTGGCTCGCTCTCGAAACGCTTATCGAGTTCATTGTTCTCTCCTATCTCACCTGGGCGTTATTCTACCTCATCTATCTTTGGATATGCGGTGCGGTTTGGTCAGTGAAAGGGCTGAGAGAACTCACGGGGAGGCGAAAAAGAGGTAAGGAGGGGAAGGAGCAACGGCGAATAGAGGAGATAACAGAGGAGGTAACAGAAACAAACGAAGGGCACTATGCGCCTACAGTTCAACAAACAGAGGATAACGGCGTCGAGGATAACAACATTCGGGAAACACCGAACGACGCCGGCACGCATGAACACACCACAGGGCGTCGACGACGCATGACGCTGTGAGCAACAAGACAAAATTTGGAAAGCAGTTCATTTCTCAACAGTGGTGGCTACTATGCGCACGATCCATCTTCCATCCAAGGCATTGCAGACATTCTACTGCTTGATGTATTCATCAAACCAAGCCACGGCCTGGAGGAATGCTTGTTCCTTCGCGAACTTCGCTGGCTTCTTTGACAGATCCGCACGTACCGCGAAGCCGTGCTCGACATCAGAGAAGAGGTTCATCTGGTAGGGTACATTCATCTTCTGGAGAATGTCTTCAGACTCACGACGCTTCTCAGCAGGGAAGATTTGGTCAGTCTCTATTATTGTCGTTAGCTGTGCTCTTGAATCTACTCCACCTATCGCCACAGTCCTTGCGAGATCTTTTGGAGGGTTGAAACAGTGACAAGTGACAACTTACCGGCGGCGGCGATGCTCAAGGGGCCCTTGATTCCTTCCAGTTCCTCCGTGCTCACGAAACTGGGGTGTGCTGTATAACCAACGTCAAGCTTCCCCTCCTTCAACCATCGGCACACGTACTTTCCGCCAAAGCCTAGGCGCACGGACACAAAATTAGCACAACTCGGGAAAGGTGGGGACAGGTACGTTGTGTCAGTGTCCATGATATCACATCGCACCTGGGCGTTACGTACAGTAGCCAACACCACCCAGCCTCTTGACGCCCAACTCGCCGCGCAGATGCCTAATGGTGGCTTCGACGATGGGGTCAACTTTAGGCGGGTGCGGCATCTCGGTTTGAACCCACTTCATGAGATCAAAATCAGCCGGGGGGTTGACAGGAACAACATTTCCGTTGAAGAGATCAGGGACCACGGTGAAATAGCCATTGGCGGCGAATTGGTCGGCAACACTAATTGCATATGTCAGATGAAGCCCAGGAATGCTGATGAATTAGGAAGTAGGTACAGCTGAACATTGATGAAATCTATTCCCAGGATGTCGGTGAAGATCACAATAGCGTTTTGAGTGCTCTTGTTTTCAGGGTAGGAAAAGTACGTTCGTACTGCACATATCAGCTTCGTAACCCTTCTTGTGTAATGATTTGAGCTTCCTACCGTCGCCGATCTTCTTGATTTCGCCCTGGGCCTCGCCCTCGTGCTTCACGCCGATAGCACAGCAGCGTCCGGGAGGATTGGAAGCCATGGGTTGTTAACAAGATTGATTGAAGATACTGTATAGAAAGTACGAGCGCAGCGTGTAGTAGGGAGAGTTAGAAAGGTATGTGGCTTTGCAATTGAAGTTCAACTTCGATGAAACGTCACCAGGCTTTATAGATTCGCCGGTCTCTCGCCGTATCTACCGGACAAAGCATCCAGATGCCCCTCGGTGGGGCAGCGGAAACACATCAGTGCCGAGGCTCCAGCGGATGACGCACGAAGCTAGGGTATCTTGGAGAGCGCTAGCCGCTCCTACCGCATCGGGCCGGATGGGTCCTCGTAATAGGTGGTGCTAGGGAAAGGTGCTACGAGGGAACGCTTGTGAGGGTCTTGAAAGTATTACAGGGCGGATTGGCCTAGTATCTGCTGGACTCGATCATATGAAGATACAGTGATTGCGAATATTACTCAATATCGAGTGATAGATCATTGTAAGAGACAGTAATAGGATTCGACATTGCGACAGTCCAGATATCGTGATGACCACACAGACCAAGGAGCTCGAGCGCCGATACAAAGCTGATGGCTAGGCTCGCAAGTGTCGCAACCTCGACGTATTACGCTGGCTGCCTGGTCAATTGATATTCTTCTCTACCTATCCTCGATCAGAAGTCCTTCGCTCGCGTCGACGATTCGTGGAGCCGGTTTGATCGCGCGGTCTCCGCTCCTCTTCGCGACTAAGACTTTGTCTCCTCTCAGTACGTCGGTGCGACGATGAATGCTCATAACTCCGCTCGCGACTTCGGCTGCGACCCATAGGTTGGTGCTTATGCAACGAGGACCGTTCTTTATTGCGAGCACCGCGATCTTTGCGATCATCGTCCTTATGCGCACGCTTCTTTTTTTTATCATGATTCTCTCGACATGATGACCTTTCCTGTGCCGCTCTCAGTTCCATCAGCTCCCGATCTCGCTCCGCCGCCCACTTCTTCTTGCCCTCCTTTGACATTTTGAGCTGCACTTGGGCCCTTTGCATGAAGGTGAACGGATCGTTCGAAGTGATTCGCGATTCCTCTCTCTTCTTCCGTAGAGGATCCTCGTTGCCCCACACATTCTTGTTTTCAAGATCCGGGAACGTAAGTGCCTTGCTAATGGGCTCGTCTTGCTCAGCAGTCCTGCAGCTCCTCGAAGCATACCATGGCTGCTGTCCCAACCCTCCTCGGCCAGCTGCGTTGGAAAAACGCATTGTGTGCTGATCCTCCAACGCCTTCTCCTTCTTTCGCTTCTCTTTTTCGACTTCCTCGTTCCTTTCGCGCTTCATCTGCTCCTTTATGTCGACAGGAAATAAATTGATGTTGCCGGCATGATCGATCAGTGGAGCGTCGCTAGTAGGCTTTCTCAGCCTCACTAGACGGGCATCGATGTCTCCAAGTTCGTCGCCGCCATCACCTTCTGCAGAGGCTGCAAGACGGATGTCTCTGTCGGTGTCGTCTTCGCCGGCGAGCCTCCGTCTCTTCTTATCGTGTCCATCTCTGCGCACGGGTCTGCTTGTCTCGTCCTTGTGCGGTGGATTCTCTTCCGGCAGCGGCGGCGGTGTTTCGCCTCGAAGGATGGCAGCTCGTCGCGCGGCATCGATTTCTTGGATGCGCTGTTCTTCGGCAGCTTTGCGGGCAGCGGCTGCAGCCTCATCGGCCTTCACGCGCGCAATGTTGTCGGCATTGTAAACGTTCCATGACTGGGACCTTCAGCGGATTGCTATGCTCTATGCGACGGCACGCGGACGTACCTTCTTACCGAGCAGATGGCTGGCTATTTGTCAGTGATGCAGCCCAATCACAGCGGGCACCGGCTTACAGAGGCATCGTGACGCAAGCGCGTTATAGAAGCAGAAGCAGCGCAGACCGTCAATGGCGACTAATATCTCATGGCGAATATCGAGAGCAAGTTGTGGCTGCTGGCAATCTTCCCCGCGCCTGTGCGGAGTACTGTCACTGAGGATCTAGCTATATACAGACTAGTACATTGCCCGCAAGCATCAAGCTCCGAACCACAATGCTGCCACACCTTCGGTAAAGCGTGCATCGTCGCGTACACCTTGATTGATAGTCGTGGCAGCTCTGCATTCTTTTGTTCAATCCTTATTAGGCTTTTGTGTAGTGACCTTCTGCTTCGAACGCACATCGCATTACCTCAGCTCGTCACAGGTGGAGACGCGCCGACAGGAAGACATTCGGAACTTTGACTTCAATTGTCATACCTCACCACGTGTGCTTCTGGCTTGTAGCGACCATGTACGACTTCCGCGCAAAGATTTGCTGAAACAGCGCGTCACACCGAAAACCTAAGACTGAGGAAGCCATCGACTCAGACCGGCCATCCGCGCAGAAGCAATACACGCCTGCCTGCAAGCTGAATCGACGCACCGCGAGCCTATCGACGCACCGCTACCGTGTGAAATTCCTTCTCCTACCTCGTGCTAGTCATAATCGTAGGAGCTATCGCCTCTGCAATGCCTACCTGGCTCGTCCACGGCTTCCGTTGGCCTCGCGTCGCCATTCGCATCCACATTATCCTCGAAAACCTGGAGGACTGCGCTGCCGAATGGCTCATGGCCCCTGCAACCGCCGCGCAGCTCACACAGAACTTTCGCAAGCAATTTCCCGAACAACTTGCGCATCTGCCCTCTTTGCGCTTCATCGAGCAATACGATCCCGACGATGAAATCACCAAAGATCAGCCGTACGCATACGTGTGCGACCAAGTGACAGAGATTAAGCTGGGCGTCGACATTGACGAGGTGCGAGGTGCGGGCGTGCAAAGCGACACATGGAGCGCCCTGGTGGAGCTGCGTGACAAAGTTGCGCCCGGAGAAAAGGTAGGCTGGTTTGTGGTGGTTAATGGCGACGTGGAGAGGTGGGCACCGCCGCTTAGCGACGAAGAGGATGACGAGGATACCGAGACAGAATTGAGTGTGAACGAAAACGGAGTACAGGATAGCCAGGTCAGTCCTGTCAGTCAACCGAGCAGTGTAGCCAAATCCGACGAAGATGACATGGGCAAGAAGAGAGGACTGAAAAAATGGTTTGGGAAAATACGAAGAGCTAGGAGGTGAGGTCTTTATCGCAGCGCAAACATGACCAATCTGACCTGCTGCAGCATAAAGGATCTAAAAATCGCAGATCTACCCATTCAAACTGCCCCCCCGTCTCCATCAGTGCCACCAGTTCCTCCCATACCCCAGGCCGTAGCGGAGTCAAAGACAGCCACAAACGGGAAGGCCCCGGTTTTTGCAGGGACAGCATAATCTTCTGTCCTGGATGCACATGTACCTGACGTTCTGGCATACCACTCTTTCTCACCTTAGTCGGCGTATGGGCTTTGGACATCTCGATGTATGATAGACATGATGCGGATGAGCATGTACGGACTTATACCAATATTAACATGCGGAGTTTTTTGTCTGAAACGCGTCACCGAGGACTCTTCGAGATCCTCAGGCAAATCCCAATATGCTGTTATATCTCCAACGATACATCAATTAGTGCCCAAGTGCAGAAGGTTGCGCTAGTGTCCCGTTTTGGACTAGCACTTACACCTATGCTGACACGTGACTATGTCGATCGCAACTGCCGCCCAGTGACTTTCTGCGCCGACTTGCTTCTACTCCCAACAACACCAGTGTCCCCCATGACTTCGACGCCGTAAACCCGAACGCAGAAACTACACGCATCGAGCCCGCCAAACACGACGATTGCCCACTATGAGCGGCCGACGGGATTTCCTGTCGATGCCCGCGCCCGAGAACTATGTTGCAGGTCTCGGGCGTGGCGCAACGGGCTTCACAACGCGCAGTGATCTAGGTCCCGCGCGTGAGGGACCTTCTGAGGAACAAATGAAGGAAATGCTTGCGAAACGCGCTGCGTCGTTAGGCCAGGCAGCCCCATCAGCCTACGGCGTGGTCGAGAAGAAGCCCGAGGAAGACGAAGACGAGGAGCGCTTTCAGGATCCCGATAACGAAGTCGGCTTGTTTTCTAGTGGCATGAACTACGATAAGGATGACGATGAAGCAGACCGCATATACCAAGATGTAGACGAGAAGATGGACAAGCGGCGGCGTGTACGAAGGTTAGTACCCCCATTTTCATGTTACCCCTGCCCTCTCCCCATGCCCTTCAAGTATGACTCGTTCAAATGTTCATCGTTTTTCTTGGGACGAACAGATACCGACCGTTTTCCGACGTCTAGGGAAGCCCGCGAAAAGAAAGAACGCGAAGAGTACGAGAGGAACAACCCGAAAATCCAATTACAATTTGCCGACCTTAAACGAGCGCTCGGCAACGTGTCAGAGGAGGAGTGGGCGGCGTTGCCTGAGGTCGGAGACATGACTGGCAAAGCGAAGCGTGCGCGAGAAGCGCGCATGGCGAATGCACGATCGTACGCAGTGCCCGACAGCGTTATCCAGGCTGCGCATTCCGGAGGCGAGTTGCAGACATCTATATCGACAGATGATGGTGGAGGTACAATCACCAACTTTGCGTCCATTGGTGCTGCACAAAAGTCGGCCCTGCAAGTACGACTCGACTCGGCAGCAAATTCAGGTTCAAACGGAGCAGGTACACAAACGGCGACTACTTCTGGAACAGCGACATCGGTCGACCCGCGTGGTTACATCACAGCGTTGGATAAGAAGCAAGCCATGGGAGAGGATGTGCCGGTGGAAGACATCAATCGCGCTCGTGTTCTCTTAGAGTCTGCCGTCAAGACGAACGTGCATAACGGACCTGGTTATGTCGCTCTCGCTCGTCTAGAAGAAGTCGCCGGCAAGATCCACACGGCGAAGAAGATCATACAGAAGGGATGTGACATGTGCCCGAAGTCTATTGTTGTTTGGGAAGAAGCCATTCGCCTGAACAAGGAGAACATACATAATGCAAAGATTATAGCTGCCTCGGGAATCAAGCAGAACCCCAGAGCCATCAAGCTCTGGATAGCTGCAATCGACCTGGAACAAACACCGGCTGCACGGAAAAAGGTCACTCGGCAAGCTTTGGATCACAACCCGCAATCCGTGGAGTTGTGGAAGATCCTCATCAACGATACTGAAGACATCGAGAGCGTCAAGCTTCTCTTCGCCAAGGCCACGGATACTGTCAAACTGTCAGAAGAGCTATGGGTTTCTTACGCTCGTGTTAGCGGACCAGAAGAGGCTCAACAGATTTTGAACGCAGCTCGTAAAGCTATCCCGACGAGTTGGGCTATCTGGGTACATGCTTGTCGTCTACAAGAAGAGCTTGGGAAGGTTAATCTGTGCGACAAAATCATGGAACGTGCAGTCAAAGCACTTATCAAGGAAAACGCTATGCCGAGTAGGGAAGACTGGATAACACAGGCCGAGATCTGCGAAGAAGAGGGCGATATTGTCACGGCTGGTGCTATCATCAAAGCTACCATTGGGTGGAAGCTGGATGAAGATGATGACAGAAGGGACGTCTGGCTAGAGGATGCAAAGAACTCACAAGCTCGAGGTCGATACGAGGTTGCAAGGGCAATTCTTGCCAACGCTGTGTCCAAATTTCCAACCAGCACTACCGTATGGCATGCATCTGCCGATTTGGAAAAACATCATGGCTCTACAGAAGCTCTGCTACAGATTCTTGAGCGTGCGGTAAACGCATGTCCGACCTCGGAGTCTTTGTGGTTGTTGTACGCACGAGAGATGTATGCGTCGGGCGATGGCGAGGGTGCCAGGAAAGTGCTCGGACGGAGTTTCGAACAACTTCCAGGAAACGAAAACCTTTATACCCGTGCGGTTGATTTTGAAGTCGACGACGAAAATTACGAACAGGCTCGCATCTTCCTGCAAATTGCGCGACAAACGGCTGCCACGGACCGCATCTTTATGAAAGCTGCAGTCCTAGAGCGCCAGCTTGGTGCTTACGAAGACGCGCTGGATATTTGCAACCAAGGCCTACAAACATGGCCCGGGTCCTGGAAGCTTCACGCAATCAAAGGCCAGATTTACGAGTCACTCTCCAAGCTTAAGGAAGCTCAAGAAGCGTACTCAATTGGCACCCGGGCTGCCCCAAAGTCACCAATCCTTTACGTTCTCCTCTCTCGCATACAAGAAAAGCAAGGCGCCGTGGTAAAAGCACGTTCCACACTGGATCGCGGTCGCCAACAGAATCCCAAGAACGACACTCTCCTTGTCGAGGCTGTCCGCCTCGAGCGCCGGCAGAATAATGTACCCGCAGCCCAGAAAATCATGGCCGCCGCCCTGCAGGAGTGCCCAACATCCGGCCTCCTGTGGGCTGAGAAGATCATGCACCTGGAGTCCCGCACGCAGCGCAAGCCGCGCGCCCTCGAGGCCATCAAAAAGGTGGAGAAGGACCCCCAACTCTTCATCGTCGTGGCCCGCATTTTTTGGGCCGAGCGCCGCCTAGACAAGGCCGCGACGTGGTTCACGAAAGCGTTGGTGCTGGACCCGGACTTTGGTGATGGTTGGGTGTGGTACTGGAAGTTCCTAGAGCAGCACGGGACCGAGGAGAAGAAGGCAGAGGTGATTGAGCGCTGCATCGCGAGCGAGCCTCGGCATGGTGAGATATGGCAGAGTGTGAGGAAGGACCCGAGGAACTTTCGGAAAGGGGTGGGTGAGGTGCTCAAAATTGCTGCGGCGAAGGCAGAGTAGGTCTCATGAGGTTGACATCAGGCTCAAAGGACAAGTGCCTGCTTTTGTGGTTTCGGTTGAAGGATCCGCCATGTACATCACAGTAGGCGTTTGCAGAAGGTACGTCTGGCAGCAATTCAATGAGGGGTTGAGATAGCAGTCCGATACAGAGCCAACAAGGCAAGACTCGCAGCTGGGTTGTCTGCAGCGTGCCAGGTTCGACACCTGGGACCACTCGACATTGTGTTCCCTATTCATTCTCATTGTGGATGCTCTTGGTACCCGATATACATGCACGAACAGCAAAGAGCCTTCTCGTCACGCGTCTCATATCTAGCTAGCTCATCTACACAGACAGCTAAGCTGATCCCACGATTCCTCACCTTGACTACGCTACCCATCCTCCCGTCGTGGCTGAAAGTAGTTGATGCGCAGGAACCTGTATCCGCACTTTTCGTATTGTCACCAGAACCGTCAAGTTCGCGGCCGGAGCCGCAAAACTTAGTTGCGAGAATCTTTTTGTATTCATATCCTATCGTATCGTAGTACCTCGTTCAATTGCCGCAAGGGAACGGTGGCATAGTGTGAGCACCATATGCAGGCCGCATCATCGAAAGCATCGTATGGGTTGTTACACAAACAATCGGGGATGGCCGGGCCAAAGGTGGGAAAAGAGAGGAACGCCCGATATGCAAGGGTTCGCCGAAGTCGCTGGACTTTTTTTTTTTTGGTTTGAAAGGCAAAGAAGACATGAAGGGGAGCCGAGATTGCGGGTACGAATTGCCGTCGAGCGCGAATGGTTTGGGACAGTTAACGTGGCCGTCTTATGTTTCGCCGAGTTTTCCAACACCATGCCGACAAGTCGAGTGAATTGCGTGAGACGCTGGGGTGTCGCAACAATAGATTGTGGCTCACAAACGGTCATGGAGAGTTCGAACTCGAGGGCAATTGTTGGTGATGGGCTGGGGCGCAACAACTGCCAGCTTGGAATTGCGGATGTTCCAGAGGCGGGCATTCTGGCTAGGGGTAAATCATGCCGTAATTACGAGAACTTTGCAGCTCTGTGTCCGCCTATAGGGTTCAGGTTCGGGCTTGCCTTGCCACCGCTACCCCAGGACAGTCCGCTCAGTCGTTTGTTGCTCGTGCTGGAAGTCGTCGAAGCTCCATCTCTGCCTTTGGCGTCAAGCCCTTCTTCCTCTTCCATGCTGAACAGGCCCTGCTCTTCCTCTATCCTCTCGCGATTGATACTGCTGCTGCTAACGGTCCTGTCCATGCCAAGTCTTCCACTTGGGCTTCCGATGCTGGGGGCGGAGGTGAGCCGGTTCATGCCTGGGTGTATAGGGACGCTGGGTGGGCCACCTTCTTCCGAAGCACGCGACGAGAGACGTGTACGCTGTAATTGCTGGCTAATCATGCTCATGGAGGCTTGCCGTGGGGGTGAAGATACGAATGAGTTCACGTCATTGTGCGGTCGAGCCATGGCCCGGAGTGAAGGACTGGCGCCAGGGTGCAAGGTGGAATTCCGGAGTGGCGAGCCGACATGTCCAAATTGCGAGCCCAGTGAACCAGATTCGAAACCAGACTCTTGAGTGGGTCGCTTACCCCATATCGACTGGAACCGAGAGGGTGAAGATCCCGCTTTTGCGTCTGATGCGGTAGGAGAGGCGCCTAGTCTAGAAAAAGAGGTTCGGTGAGAGAGGGAGTTGCCCTCATTGTCGCCGTGGTCGCGTGAGAAACGGCGCATCTTCTCCTGCGGAGTGAGCAGGTCGTTTAGCGAGCTTGGAATCAGATCCTCTTCGAATTTTCCGAGGTTCTCCAGATCGTCCCATTCATCGTTCATGGCAAGCGGGGGTCTCGCACCGACACTCGAGGACATGATGCCCCTCGAGCGATGCGCACCCATTTCGGAATGCATGATGCGACGTCCCGTGGGCTGTTCGATGGACTCGGGCGGGGAGGAACCTAGTGCTGCAGCCATGCTTCGGGAGTTTTCGCCAAACGCCGAATCGTG
Source organism: Paraphaeosphaeria sporulosa (assembly GCF_001642045.1). NCBI lineage: Eukaryota > Fungi > Ascomycota > Dothideomycetes > Pleosporales > Didymosphaeriaceae > Paraphaeosphaeria > Paraphaeosphaeria sporulosa. Next base: position 35,663 of record NW_017253366.1, read on the forward strand.
CAGGTTCCGCAGTGCTGGGGACTCGCCGAGGAAGGAAGATGGAGGAGAGCCGGTGAGGAACTTTGCGGGAACCGAGGAAGCAACGGGTCCGTAGCGTGCCATGTGAGAGACGCCCTGGCTGTCAAACGAAGCTGGCAGCTGCACGTCCATGACGCTGAGGCCCTTCTGCACGGGTGAGATGGGCATGCGGCCGCTGTCGTTCGGGGGTGATCCATAGTTGGATCCAGGGTGGGAGGAGAAGGTGGTGTCGATGGTGGGTATCATGTCGTACTGGTCCTTCTGGTTGGCGAGGTATTCGTCCTGGGAGGGGTACTGGAACTGGGCACCTGCAGGCGCGAGGTGGGCCATGGACAATAGGGAGCTGTTGGGGGCGGGGTCGGGATGGTGCGGGATGTTCATACGGCCAAAGGGCCCTCCGCCGCCGTGGCCATGGGCGTGGGCGTGGCCGCTGATGTTGTTGCGATTGACGACATGGCCGTTGGGGAGGATGTGGGCGAGCATGCACTTGTGGCCAAACTTGCAGTTGCCCTGGGCATGTCAGCGTCGGCCATGGCTGCGGAGGCCAAGCGGGCTACCTTTGTGAAGTACTTGCAGGGCGCGCGCTCCGTCAGCGGCTCGTCCGAGTGCAGGAAGGGACAGGCTTTGCCGGCCTGGCAAGCTCCCTGGCGGTAGAATTTGCACGGCACATGCGAGGTACCTGGGGGCGGGGTCAGCGAGGCGGCTCGACACGGCGGCGGCGCGCATGGAGCATACTCTTGCTGCTGGGGGGACTGCGCGGGCCGCCGAAGCCCATGTCGCGCAGGTTTGCTCCGTGGGCGGCGTGTCCGTTGCTGCCCATGCGACCATGCGGCCCGCCAGGCACGGGCACGGGCGCGTTGCCATCCGCGGCTGGCATGGCGGCGTTGGAGGCGGCGTGTCTGGCGTCGGCGGAGGCGCGGTGGGAGATGGGTCGAGGGTTCGGGGGCAGGCTCGCGGGCGGCGGGTTGAGCTGGTGGGCGAAGGCGTCTGGCTGGAGTGGTGGGGGTGAGTGGTGGGGTGCGTCTGCGAGCCGCGGTTCCTGCGACTGCGACTGCCGGGGCGCAAACGCAGTCATGGTAGCGCGGGGAGCGGGCGAGCGAGGCGGCGCGGCGGGCGGCGGGCAGCGGGCGGGTGCGAGGGCAGAGCGAGCTGGTGCGGGCGACCTCGACAGCCTCGCGCGCGACAACGGGAGGCGTGAGGGCGCAGAAGGCCGGGCGTGGGGATGGCGAAGAGCGCACGGCAGCCTAGGCCCGAACCGGCCTAGCCGGGCCCGCGGGCTCGACGAGCGCGTGCGAGCGTCGTTGCGCCGCCGCACGGCACCGGGCACGAGCGAGCAGGCAGCTGGCGCTGTCGGGGCGCAGGGCAGCGTGGGCAGTCGAGCGGGCGCATGCAGAGAGCACCGTGTGCGCTTCCCGTGCAGGCGGCCTGCCAGCTTAAGAGGGCCGCGGGCCGTCACGCGAGCCGCCGAGGCAGGCAGAGACGCGCGCGCGGCCAAGCGCGACACCGCAGAGCACGCCGACGCCCATCCACGCACCACGGGCACGCTCCCACGCCGCCAGAGCTGCGGCAACGAAGCCTGCGCTCGCCGTCCGGGCCGCGCCTTCGCGGCCTGTCTCAGGCCCAGCACCCGTGCGAGCGCCTGCAGACGCCCTCCAGCCAACCACGCCCCGGCCTTCGCCGCAGTCGGTCGTCTGCGCCTTGCGAGCCCTCGTCATCTGCACCAATCTCGTCACATTGTCTGGCCATCTGCTATCTACACAACGATCCGCCACCTGGCCCATGTGCGCCGCAGTGCTGCTACCCATTGTCCTCCGACATGCTCCCCGACAAACGTACATGCATGCGAAGCGATCCCCTTCGTGCCTCATGTGCCTGGCCCAAACCCTGCCCGCGTCGCATCAGCCCCAAACAGTACCTCCGTTCTGCAGCTTGTGCTAACTGTGCCCGATGCGAAGGATGCCCGCAGAGCACGAGTTGTTGTACCAGTCCATCGTCAGGTCGTCCATCATGAACATCTGTGCTATCCCCAGGTTGTACGTGAACGCATTGAACTGGATCCCAGACAGCCCTTGGAATTGCTCCTTGAACACAACTCGCGAGAGCTGGCAGTCGATGTAGCCCCAGCACGGCGGGATCGTCACATTCTGTTCTGCCACCAGCACCTCGCCCTGCAGTCCCTCGTCGAACCGGTACCCTGAGATCCGGAGCGTGCAAGGCGTGATGCCGTTCAGCGCACACCCAAAGTATCCAGACCGAGCGTTGAACCAGTACGCGTCCACCGAAGCTCGAGGACCTGCACCCAATTCGCCTGGGAGCATCGTTCCTGCAAACGGAGAGTTGGGTAGCAAGCTGCTACCAAGCGGCAGAAACACGGCCACGTTGGGCTGCGAACGTGCTGCGTATGGCTCCCACTTGTCGGGAAGGTAAGCGAATCCATTGGCGTAGAAGAGATGGTGGTATGGGTTTCTCATGCCGCTGACTAGGAGCCTGTCGCCGTCTTCACCAGATACAGTCGAATCATCAAAACTAAGCGTAAAGCTGCCTGCCTCTCCACATGACGTCGGCCCGGCTTCATCTTCCTCGGTCGCCCTGGCTGCTATCTTGCCTTGTGTCTGCGTGGCCGTGGCCGTGGCCGTAGCCACATCGTCAATAATGATGCTGCTTGTGACAATCACCGTCTGCAGTGTCGTCAACCTGCGGCTGCTGGATCTCGGCTGCTCAAACGACGCCACTTCTGAGATCTAACCACCACGTTAGCAAATGCTGTGACCCATGATCTTCTGTCACTTACGGTGACACTAGCAGACAAGCTCGCTAAAGGGGGCAATCCAGAGACCATAGTCTGCTGACCCTCGGGGTTGAGCAATGTCAAAGATGGCAACTGTGAAGGAGGGGTCTGCCTCAATGTGCGAGTCGTCAGTGGCAGCTCAGTCCAGTCGGATCCTGTCATCGATGGGTACGTTCCAGTCCAATACGAGTGACTCGTCACGATATCAGGCTTTGGAAAAACGAGGCTGAACTCTGCGTCCGCATACGCCAATACTTTGGTCACCATGACCGAGGCCGTCGGTTCAACCGCCTCCGTCTTGTTCACGCCTGGCGTAGGAAACGGACGCCTTGTCCAAGTGTCCGAGGTAGGATTGAGGGTCACAAAAGTGCTTTCGAAGCTCGACCATGCCAGGGCGCTGGTCAGAGATCCTTGTGCAGAAGGCGTCCTTGACGTTTCCCAAGATGATGTAGACCCAGAGTTACTGCTGAGAACCAGGCTCTGCTCCGCTGCTTCAGCAGAAGCGATGTAAGGTATTCTAGGGTCACTCACCGAAACGCTGGTGGACAGGCTTTGTACAGATGAGAAAGATGCAGACGTCCTACTGGCCGTTGTAGACGTGCGTAGTGATGCGCTTAGAACGGGGGTCGAGGCATATGAGCTCTGTGGCGAGGTTAAGGGGCATCCTAAAACTACAAGGGCTGACCTACAACACCAGAAGGAATCGAAGATGAAGGGCTTGCGGCTTGCGACGACAAAGACAGCGAGGAAGAGCGACTCGGATTCGTTGCGCCACCGGAACTTGAAGAAAAAACAACAGAGGAGCTGCTGATACCGAATGAGGACGTCCTAGAGGAACTTTGGCTCGACATAAGCGAGCTGGTTGTGCTAGAAGTTGAATTGGCCGACGATGTCGTGTTGACGAATCCCAGTGGTGGTGGCGGAATCATAGCCGACTTGGTAGCACTTATCGTTGTGGCAGATGTTGAGCCCAAGGGCATTGTAGACGTCCTAATTAAAGTGACAGTCGTGGATATCGAGCTTGGCCTTGAATCTGTGCTTGAGGACCTTGTCGCAGACGATATGCCACCGTTAGAGACTGTTAGAGTCACAGTGGAGCCCGAAATAATACTCTGCAGGACCGTAGACGGCGTCAAGTGTGTCACAGGTGAAGAAGGGGATGGGCTGCCGCTAGATGTTAGCGAGGTTACTGGTGATGCAACTTGGGATGTGGTGCCTCCGGAAGGCACAGTAGGGCGAGTCGGTGCCAGAATCGAACTTGGCATGGGCAAGGTATCGAAAGAGGACGCTGGTGCCGGACTTGGAACGGAAGGGCTCCTAAAGCTGCTGGAGGGAACCTCCACACCAGAGGTAGCGGATGGCCTAGGCAAAGACACAGTGAACTGAGCAGACTCCGCAGAAGAACCAGCAGGGGCAGAGGTCGATACTCCAAGGGACCTAGATACAGTTGAGGATGTACTCAGTGGACTACCGGAGGACACAGGCACGTTGCTAGAAGAACCAGATGACGGTACATTCGAAGGACCGACTGAAGTAACCGCTGGAAGAGTAGTTAACGTGCTCCAGGACGATACAGGTGGAAAGATCGACGCCGAAACAGAAGCCGTATTCGTAGCACCAGGCTGCACATTCGGAGGCACCAAGGAAGATGCACCGGGTGGCACCGCTGATGAAATGTCAACCGGATTACCTGGAAGATCTGAGCTTTGCAGCGTGCTCGCGATGGGACTTGTAGAAGGAATTCCCGATGGTCGACCTTGGCTCTGCGTATTTTGCGAAGCTCCTCTAGACGTAGATGGCCTACCATATTTGTGATAAGCACCTCAGGGTACATCAAGAACAAGGTCACTCACACATTGGGTCCATTTGACAAAGTAGTGACGACCGTAGAAGTCTCAGCAGAGCTCTTCAACGTGCTTGTTACGACGACAGGGGGTGGACCTAGCGGTGGAGCTTGCGCTCCTTGGCTACTCGCAGGTGGTAGGAACGAAGTTATAGCCCCGGGCGGCACTGTGGTACTTGTAACAAGAGGCGATGAGCGGGGCGGAATTTCAATGGGTACAGCGACGGAGCTGAGTGCTGAGGAGGGCAGCGGTACGTAAATAGGCAATGCTGTGAACGCGTGTTAGTGCTGTTGGTGATTCGAAATGACAGTCAAAGTCGCTCACATGTGATCGGGGAAGTCGTTGCGCTCGACGCGCCTGGACGAGCAGGTGGCAGTGGCACCGCTGATGGTAAGGCTGCACTACTATTAGCACTTTGGAAAGGTATGTTCAGCAGAGCGGACGGACGCGTCGCGGTGGAACCGCCAGGTTGTGGCGGCAGTCCTGGCGTAGGTACCTGTGATGGCGGAGGACTCGTCGTGATTCCTGGCGATATTGGGTTTTGCCCAGAAGCCGGAAGGGTAGGACTGCGGGAGCGGGTTGGCGGTTGAATGCTGTCAAGCCAACGCGTTGTCCCGTTGATGACCGAGTAATAGTATGTGCCGTGATTTGGGTCCGTGGGTGTCTGCCCGACTAGCGATACCGTCACGATCGGACCAGGTATCGTAACGTAGACAATGCTGCAGTCGATGTCTTGGGCAGCAGCTCCTTTCACGATGTGTAATACACCTTCTATCGCGGCCCAACACCCGCAAAGAAATCCCACGAGTAGGACAAGAGTATACACTTGATCGACCCAATGTTCACTCATGAGCAAGCGCAGGAAGACAGTGGTGAAATCGCGTATCCATCTGAATGCTCGGCACAGCCACCACCTGCTGGGTTGTGGCAACCAATTGTGGCGTTGTCGGTGTTGGTGTTGATAGTCTGCCGGGGGATGTTTGGAGAATAGCTCCTCTTGGCTCTCAAGGACTGAGAGCCACGAGGACATACCAGACGACGCAGGCTGTTCCGACGCTCCTGGACAGATACTCATGGTTGACGTTGTTGCCGTGACGATGATGGTGGAGGGCGTTGTTAGAGACGCAAGATATGGGTCCACGACGATTCGTGCACTCTTCGGCAGTGATTTTGTTCTTCTTGTTTCTGTTTCTTCTGCGAGCAGTGTTTTTGCTTCTTCCCATATCAGAAGGGAGGGCAAGAAAATGTTGCAGCTAGAATGCAGCCTCGAAAATGCTTTGGGAAGTGTGTTGTGCAAAACTGGGAGGCGGGTGCAGGACCAAGATGTGAGGTTGACAGAGCAAAAGTTTGCGAAGGTGCGCGCATTGTTTGTTTGGCCGCTGCGAGCAGCTTCTTGCCGTTGCGCTGCATTGCGCTGGTGGTGCTGGTCAGAGGGAAGGCGAGGTTGCGGCAGTGGAAGCAAGCGCAGTGTGTGACGTTGGAGTGAGGGATGCCCGTAAACGTGTCCTACCCTTCGCTGGCCCACGCAATTGGCAGAACAATATACGCAGTACTAGCTGCCAATCACATTTTTTCACTGGGCTGTCTCAAGGCCATCCCAGGACGACACAAGGCAGTCTGCGCTGGGGAAGGGTGTCCAGCTTATCTCCTGAGGTCGAGACCGGGACTGCCCTTTGAGCCGGCAGTCCAACTGCACCTTCCGCAATGGTTACGGAGAGATCCATCCTTGACGAAGCTACGATCGCGATTGAAAATGCGATTGTATATGTAGACGGAGATGGGAATCGAAATCAAGCGAAGAGGTACAGGGTATGTTCCAAATGAACGCCAGTGGTATGAGGGATGCCTCGGTAGACTTACGATAACAAATAGTCCGACCACACTGCTGGGATGCTCGAAATTGTGCCTAATATATCTATTTCCGGACGCATCACGCTCTCACCTCCCACATCCGAATGCGCCCAGTCTCCATGCCGACAGCTAGTAGCGCAAAGCTACCCTCCTTGATCTCCTCCTCGGAGGGGCTGCCCCACGCGATTGACGTGATCCTGCCCAAAGCAGTCTTTTGTGTGGGCCAGTTCCTGAAGACTGTTGCTGAAGGTAGATGTACCAGCCTGAGAGCTGCAGTTTTCCAGCGACTGGCCATGGCAAGTATCTGCCCGTCTGGCGAGAATTGGAGATGTGATACAGGGGTCGTGAGGTTGTCGAGAGCTCGCAACGGCTTTGGGGTCTTGGGTATGCCACCATTGACAACATCGGTGTTGCCGGTGGTCGCAGGGTCGTCCTCGCTCCATGCTCTCCGATCGTAGATGTTGACAATGCCGCTGGAACTTCCAATCGCTACCCATCTGTCACCACCAATCCACCCATCTCTTCCGCTCTTACCACCCACTGCGATGGTTGTGTTCCCCACGGCACCCTCGTCGATCCATCTTCCAATTACGCCATCCTGAACACTCCACTCCGTTACCTCACCACTCTTGCCCGCAATGACGAGACCGTTGCCGTTGCCCCACCAGGCAAAGTCGGCGATGCCACCTTTGGACTCGACGCGGGCCTGTGCCACCCACTGTAGTGTCCTTGCATCGAGGACATTGACGACACCACCACCTTTCTTTGAGGAACCGCGCAGCGCCAAGTACCTGCCGTTGGGCGATAACGCAAAGTGCTCCATTGTGCGCTGCTCATGCTGGTGGCCGTACACGCGGGAGACCTTCTCTACCGTGCCTGTCGTAAGGTCCCACACGTGAAAGTAACGCCTTCGTGCGCTCAAAAAGATGCGAGAATCAGACGGCGAGGGATGGAACGCGGTTGTATGGAGTGGCGTACGTTTGATGTGGAGAGCCGTGAGAAGCGGGTTAGGGTTGTGGGGGTCCGACGGGTGTACGTGGTGCAGAGAGAGCGTCGAGCTGGGCCCAGATGACAGGAGCAGCGGATACGTAGGATGGAAGGACAACGAGGTTATAGCAGACTGTTGCGAGCACGTTAGCTGGGTCAAAATCCAGGAAAATGGTACTAACTGGGCCCGCTCCGGTCACATCCTTCAGTCTCGCGATCTCAACAGTGCCCGCTTGCAGCTTCCTTCTCTTTGCGGAGCTCTTCGACGTCCGAGACAGGATGTCCGCATCTTTCAGCAGTCGCGCTAATGGCAACGTGGAGAGATCGTCATCGTCCATGTCCATATCGCTCGCTGATTCAATATCGCTCTCGTCGTCTTCGATGTGCCGCCGCTTCCGTTTGGCCTTTCCGGTCGCATGTACCGCCCAGTCAGGTACGGGATAGAGCCGCTCGTACTGTCGGCGAAGTCTGCGCACGTATTCCTTCCCGTTCACCATGTCATCGTCTTCTGTATCCCGCAACTTCCGCAGCTGGGGCACCGATGCCAAGCTCACCACCAGACGCTCATCGTCGCTGTCTTCCCAGGCAGGCTTGTCGTCGTCGTCGTCGTCCTCTGTGTCGCCGGCCTTTGCGAGAGCAAGCGGCCCTGCTGGCTGTGCGGTGGGACCAGCATCGAAGAAGAACAGATCTTGGTCGGCAACATTGCCGTAGTCATTGCCATCGTCTTCGTCAGCCTCGGAACCAGCGTCCAGAGCAGCTCCCGCAGGCGCCAATGAAAAGGTGTCCAGGCCTTCCCTGAAGCCTGCGGAGTCGCCGAAGATGATGCGCTCGAGTTCCTCCTCTTCGGCATCTTTTGGAAGCAAGGGCTTCTCTTTCTTCTTGGTGGCTGTCTCTACACTTTCGCCGCTGCTGCTCTGCTCCTCGCCCTCCTCGTCCTCTTCTTCAGAGGTTCCGTCTTCTCCATCGAATCCTTCCCAGTCAGGCGCCGCCGGACCGTTCGCGGGCTGCAGTGTGGCTACTTCGGTATCGCTCGGTTCGGGATCAAACAAGGGCTTCGAGCGCGCGGATTCTTTCGTTTGCGAAGACAAATGGCGTTTCGGGCCATTTGCCTTCTGTGCAGCTTTGTTCGAGGGTGCCATTGGGAGGGTGCGCGGCGTGAGCGGAACTGTTGCTCGCAGACGCGAAAATTGTGGTTTGCGAAAAAGTTGCAAGGATCATTGGGGTAAGCTTGTTAGCGTCGTTATGGAACGCTGCCCGCACACCCCCGAACGAGCAACAGCGCCCTTCGCCCTTCGGTACAGTGCACTGGCTACGTTGCTTTCGCGTCTACTCGACATGCGTCTGATGCATGGAGCAAAACGACTCTTCCTATCGTGTCTGTGCCCTCACGAGGCTTCAATGAATGTCTCCTCTCGAGAGCTGCCGCTGGGGAACAATCGACCGCACAACGCATCATGCTCTGAATGACGGTGCCTGGCAGAACCGCGATTGTGCCGATAGATCACGTTGTCGCGTCAAAGAGACCGATTCATAGCGCTGCCCTCCAGTCCACTCAGGTCCCCGTCCCCACCACAATATTCCGAGTTCCGACCGTCATTCCGAAGCAAGCTCACGGCTGCATTCCTCCCCACTCTGCCGTCAACCATCAACGTAGTTCGACGAAACATCCACATGCTCTTGCCGTGCCAAGTGACCTGATCCAAAACGCATCCTGAGTCCAGTTAGCAGTCCGTAGGGCGCCACGATGAGTCATGCTGCCGAACGTATAAGGAAGGTAACCTCCACCGTATCTGAACGCTTTGTCACACGTCAAGTGATTTGTGCTTCTACTTGATCCGATTCCTCTGAAATCACACCCTTGTTCTTGTGAAACACATTTACTCTCTGATACGCCCATATACACAACTGCTGCCTTTCGAAACCGCAGCAATGCCAGGACCCAAACTCGCCGCCTCCCTCCTCACTCCAAACGAGGCAGAGCAATACATGCGTATTCGACACGCCGCCTTTGCGCACGACGTCAACAAAATCTTTTATTTCCATCAGCACGAACCCTCCCAGGCCACCCTCGAGAGCGTCACGCAGAGCATCCGCGACGGCATCGCCAAAGGTATTCTCTACCTCAAGTGCGTTGATACCAGCAACGGCGAGATCATAGCTGGCGCCCGCTGGCGCTACATCCGACCTCATGACCCCAACGCCACGTCTCGTACCTGGGATGAAGTCAATGCCGAGCTGGCTATCCCGGAAATGTATACCGAGAGTCATCCGGATGTCTGGCGCGCGTTCTATGAGCTGTTCAACCAGAGTAAGAGGAAGCATATGGGAACGAGGCCGTACTGGGTGCTTGACACGCTGGTGACGCATCCGGACCATCACAGGAGGGGTGCTGGAGGCTTGCTACTCCGATGGGGATGTGACAAGGCAGACGAGGCGGGCATGGAAACGTATCTGGAGGCTAGTGAAATGGGGGAGCCATTGTACAAGAAGTACGGATTCGAGCCAGTGGAGAGCATAGCGCTCGATTTGAGGAACTGGGGTGGTCCGGAGGAGATTCGGTGGACGGCAAGTTGGTTCCTCTCTCGACTGTTTTGAGGCATGCTGACTCTTGTGCACAGCTGATGATAAGACCTGCCAAAGCTTGAGTGGGTGCATAGCAAACTCTAGGTCTTGAAACAAAAATTCAATGGACATGTAGAAAATAGAACCTGGAGGACGTCAGACGCCACAGACCCCCGATATTTCGAGCCCGAACCGCGATAGCAGTATCTGCCCACTAGAAATATCGAAAAGTATGATCTACCTAACGCTTAGTGTAGCCATCTCGGGATACACCCGTGAAGGATATAACCAACTATCGTGACGCCAAGAAACCGCCACATTGAGACGCCGGGCGCACGGTGCAATCTCGGTTCTCAAAGACACTGCTCAAGTGTAGTCTTTCGCGGTCTTATGGGCTCGCAAATTAGGACATTCCACGGTGGCCAAGGCCTTAGCTGTTGAATTATGGTTTGGAAGTGAAAGATGAGCTCCAGCAGGCCCGCGTTGACCTTTCGACGCCTATGTATAGGCACATGGCCTCGTTTGCTGCAATTACGAGGCACTGATGGTTGCGTTCGACTTGGGCGTCGACAGTTCGACATTTCGGGGCTATTACGAGGCTCATAAAACCAAAAAGTAGCGGGACCACATTATGCTGCGCAGTCACGCGCGTTTGTCCTTGAACAATCCTCTCCAGGTATCCCTGCTTCTCCACTCCTCTCGTCATCACTCACGATCCCACACCCTCGGTTAGCACCACCACTTCTATCCCACAGGGTATACCTCCACGACTGGAAGGTCTCCGCCAACCCACACAGATCATAGGTTTCACAAGTTATCATGCCGATTACGCAAATATTCCACTCCCTACAACGCTTGTCCGATGAGCTCAAAAGTCGGATCGTCGCCCACGCGTACGAGGACTGCCTTGCCAACTCGCCACAAACCAGGAACGTCCTTGAAAAGATAGAGGTGCAGAGAGATGCAAGCAGTAATAAGCGCGAGGCGAAGCTGGCCGTCTTCTCCTACAGAGAGGGCAATCGCCCGTGCGACTCAGTCTGGTCCATCTATCTGGCCAACCAGTCCGTCCGCGCAGAGCTCGACCGCCTGTTTTTCGAAAGTGTAGAATGGATTCTTTCCATTCTCCGTAGCACGCGTTGCTCGCCTCGCTCCGCAGGGCTTCGTATCATGCAGTTCCTCTTCCTGCACCGAGATTCGCCGGCACACATCCCGGATCCTCCCAACCCGACTGCTCGCGCAACGGTCCCGACGGTCACGCCGTTTCCGCCTAGAAGAATCTGATTGTTTTTCTGGACAGCCGCCCATGCATGCTGCTAAGCTTGGATTGTTGTAAAGAGAATGTGGAGCGCGCGGGCCCTAGGATTCAAGACGCTGGCTGACGCTGTGTTTAGGGGCTGTCTTGAGTGTAATCCCAGCTATACACGGCCCAGCGCCAATAGTAGCTGGAAGAAATTTGCTATGCCGAAGACGCCGGCTAGCTGGGTGAGGTGGGTTTTCACACCAGTGGCTTGGTGGTACATGTCTAGCGATGTGGCTTTATGGGGCCCGACCCCGACCCCCCGGCATTTGGATGTATGCAAGATGGAGGACGTGTTCAAGACGCAGGGCGACAGCGCCATTGAGAATTGGGATCCGACCGAAGGGGTCAATGGCTATAGGCGCTGGGTCGTCTGTATGTGCCGGGACGTCTGCATGTGTGCATCGACTCAGTTAGATTCGCTGTGTGCCATCACTGCCTGCACGCAGAGGATCGATATTCCAGCGCAGAAACGTGTACGGCCTAGATACATCAAAGTGAAGCGAGGGGTATTCTTCCCAGTGTACAAGCAGGGACAGCGTTGACGAAGTTCAACTTGGCCCTTGGTTCTTCAACAACATGTGCAGGTGGACTTGGGTACGGACCATCATCCCAAATGAAGATTATGAGTTCTCCCTTCTTAAAGATTGCCCTTGGCTAGCGTGCTAAGATCACAAAGCTTCACTAACTGCCAAGACGAACATCTGAGCGCTGGTTCCACTGAGCGATTAAACAGGCCCATGGGGATACGCCCGAGGACTAATCAAGAGGCATGAATCGCAGCGAGGTATCGTGAGATCATTTGACGTGAAGTGTTCTTTTGACCTGATGTCTTAGAAGAAGAGAGTATAGAAAGAACAGCAATCCCTAACCACGCTCTTTTTGTCCGTCCAGTCCCACAGCCAAAAAAAAAAAAACTCTAACCCCACCATCTCGCCGTCGGAATCCTTCATTCCGACTCAGCTATACACAGTTCTCCATGTCGCGTCCGCTATTGACCGCCCATACGCTCGCTGGTCGCCATCAAGCTGCCAATGAAGGTCGTAATCAGTCTACTCTGGACGGCGACAATGTCCTCAGGCACAAGCCAAATGGTAGCGCCCATCTTTCTCGCGATACTGATGGCCAGCTTTGCGTTCTGGTAGCATTCGTCGTCGTTCCTGCCGGGCATGACAAGTTCGTAGTCCACATAGCTGCTCTTCATACCGGAGAGCACATCGAGCAGGAAAATGGCGTTGGTGAGGCCGCTGTCCTTGAACGAGCGGATCTGGGTGCCCTTTCCGCTGCCCTTCTTGGCCATGTCATTGGCCCAGCGAATCATGTCGGGGTCTGAGATTTCGCGCTTGCCGAGACGTTGTGCTAGACCCTTCAGTGTGCTGACAATGTCTCTTCGCATGAGTTGCCACACTAGGCCGAGGGTAAGGGTTCGCTGGCCATCGGTGATATCGGCGCCCTGGATACCAGGGAGGGAGAAGGAGTTCGCCTTTCCGAGCTCGACTGCGTAGTTGGTGTTTTCGAGGGCTTTGAACCTCATGAGCTCCTGGCCTTCCCGGGGTTTGTTGACGTGACGCCAGTTGACGCTGTTAGGAATAACCTTGTCATATGCCTGGAGAAGGACGGTTCCATCCTTCAGGTCTTCGAAGAATGATTGTACCACAGGCTGCACATCCAAGGAGTTAAGCCACAATGTGAAGACGCGAGCCTCGCGCTCACCCTCAGCGTCAAAGTCATCGATGTCCGCCTTCTCTTCTTCGGTAATGGGATCAAGGCCAGGGTGGGTATTGAACAGATTCGCCACAAAAGCAAGGTTGAGCTTAGGATTTCCGGCAACAAGAGAAGTAGGAGTCAAAAACTTGCGGCAGCCGAGAGCGTCAGCATTTTGAAGTACTTGCTCTGCTCTTTGGTGGAGATCGTGGGTCTGCAGTGGGCTACGCGAGCAAATGTCGGGCTTGAGCTGGTTCAGAAGGACAGTGTAGTTCTCGCCATCCTTCACGTCGGTGGAGAAGTTGGTGACCCTAACGCGTTAGCTTAGTTATCGGCGTGACATATGGTTTGCTCACTTCCTGTTCCACTTGGCGTTCTTCAAGTGGTAGTTGAACCATCTGAGCAGAATCTGCTCCGGGGGCAGGCGCAGGAACTGTTCGAGCGTCTCGTCATCCTCCAGCAGCCGGTACAGCTCGGGGTGTAGCTTGATGTCGATCTTGCCGAGCAGACCTCGCCTGATGATCTGCCAGATCAGTCCCAAGATCAGGTGCTCTCGCACTTCGATGATGTCTCCGCTACCAATGTTGACCACGGAGCATCCAATGCCCTTGGCCGATTCAATGACGATGTTGTTGTTCTCAGTCATGTGGAAAGCATTCAGGGTCTTGATCTTCTTGCCTGGGCGGTTCAGCACGCGCTCATCGATGGTGTCGGGCACGCTGTCGTTGATCAGCTTGCTCAGCACCAGGCCGTCCTTGCACTCGTCGAACATCTCGAAGGTGTCGGTCGGGAAGGGCAGGCGGTGGCCAATGTCTGGGTCGCCGGCGAGCACGGCATTGATGTGGCGGGTGAACTCGGTGCGCTCGTCCTCGTTGATGGTGTGGGTGACGTTGGCGGAGGAGCCCTGGACGTGGATCCTGCCGCCGCCGCCGGTGCTGGTCTTGTGGGCGTGGCCGGGCGTGGAGGGCACGCTCCCACCGGCTGGGCGGGAGGGGCCTGTGTTCATGCGCTGCTGGGCGGGCGAGGACTGGCGCAGCTTCGAGATGAGCTGCCGGACGTTAGCGACGGCGCGCAAGCGGGGCGCCTGTGCCTGGGGGCGTACGCACATCGACATAGTCGTCCAACTCGACGCGCCGCGAGCTGTCGAGCTCGACCTCCTTCAGGGCCTGGCGCACGACATCGTAGGGCTGGTGCTCCGTCTGCTGCGTCGCCTTGATGACGGTGGCCTCGTCGAGGTAGCCCTTGTCGTCGACGTCGAGCTTGCGGAAGGCATCCTGCAGTCCGAAGATCTCGCCCTGGTCGAACTGCGGGTATTTCCTGCGCCATTGCGGTCAGCATCGTCGTCGACTTGCACCGAGCAGCGGGGGACAGGCGGCGCGCACCTCTGCAGCTTGATGACATTCATGGCGGCGGTGTGGGGTGGGGGGCGTGGGAAAGCGGCGAGGGGCGGGCAGATATATGCGCGGCGATGTTCCTGCCTTGCTCAGCCTCGGCGTGTTTGCGCGTTCGTCTCTCCTGTTGTGCTCTTGTTTTGCTGGCTGACCGACCCCACCACTCGCCCGCCAGCGTCATCGCCGCCCCTCGGCGCTTGGCGCAGACCCTTCCGACATGGTCCACACGTACAAGCATCGAGTTCACGCTGCACGCACACGAAGACGCTGGACCTGCATGTCCCCACTCGCTGCTGCTGCTGCTGCTGCTGCTGCTGCAACTGCACGCCTGCTATCCATTGACGAGCCTCGATCCGAGCCTGTCCACTTTGCTGCTCGTGCCATGCTCGTGCATCGTCGGGCGCTCCCTCAAACGGCAGCCTGGAAGAGTACGTGGCCTGCGAACACCGTCTTCCCCAGTCCATGGGTTCAACGCACCACCCCTCTCCACGGCACCGCCGTGGCCCAATGTCACCCTGTCACCACCGCTTGCCTGCACGTGCATTCCCCTCGCTCCACGCATACACGCAGCAATACCACCACACGTTGTGCACCACGGTCAGAAAGAACAGCTTTTGATTCCTCATTATCAGTCATAATAGTCCGTCGCCGGCTGTCCTAAATAGACACAATCCCTCGAAAACAATAACCCTTGTTCCAGCGCTGCTCGTTGCGCTGACCGAAAAAGAATAAGAAACATAAGCCAAGTAGAACATCCGCCCAACGAGCATGCACCCTCCAAAGCATCGTCATCGCATTGTCTGTTTCCCGTCATGTCGTGTATAGCTTCGCCTCGTCAAACACTGCCGCCTCCAAAGACACGGACCCGACGAGGGACAGACATGACTTGGTCGGTTATGAAACATCACTTTTCGCCATTGTTTTCGCTTGCAAATGTCGTCAGATGCCCAACTATGTGTCATCCGTCGGGTCGTTGTCGTCGGCCCGCGCTGCCACTGCACACCAACTATGTCGACTATATCTCTTGTTAAATATACTGCCGCCTGGCGAGGCTGCCTGAGGCGGCGTCATATGCTGGCCGTGGCAGAGCGACCATTCGTCTTCGAGCTCCACTCCACGTCGTCACCAAGAAGGAAATGGTTTGGTAGAAAGTACAGAATCGTCACCCGCAACATTAAGCAATAGCGCCCTCAGATATTGCATATGCGTATATGCCGAGCATGCAGGGAGTCGTATATCGTAAGTAGAAAAGTCCAAGATTGGGTGGTTCGAAACGCCTAGTATCTAGGCGAAGGTCGTTAGGTCGTTAAAGTTCCAACACGGAGAGGCCGACGAGGAACATAGGAGAAGAATATTTTAACACAAAGAAAACCCCGTTGGGGAGGGAGTGTGCTCGTTGCTGTGGCGTGATTACACCGTACCTCGACATCTGAACGCGTCCATGTCGAGGTCGCTGCAATGGCAGCGAAAGTGCTTCTCGGGAGAACAGATGCTTGCACTCGTGAATCGCGTCTATCGCGGTCTGAAAAGCGGCAAAACTCCACCCAAACACGAACCGAGGACAATAGGCTTATCTGCGGGTGCGCTGCGTCTGCATTGTACGAGACCTCTGAAGTCCGGCATTGGGATCTGGACCGTACGGCGGAGCGACAGCCCCGCCGTCCATGGTCTTTCGCCGCTTCAGGCCGTCAATGTCTTCGCTTTGAACGCTTCCAGGGCGGCCATACGGATCCTCATCGTCATCACGACCGCGCTTGCCAGGTGCCACACCGTTCGTGGCATACCCTTGGCTAGGGTACTGAGACCCGGGCGGAGGGTAAGAGTCTTGCTGTGCGTTTCCGTTTGTTGTACGCGTATCACTCATGACGCTGTACAGATTGCTAGAGGGGCCATTTTGACGCTGAGGCGTCGGGTAGCCCGAATTCCATTGCGTTTGGCCGGTGGTGGTCGTGCGGGGCGTTGCGCGCCCCGAGCCATTTTGGTGAGGCGAACCCGTCATTTCAGGGGATAGATGAGGGTGCTCGCCTGTGATGGGACCAGAGCCTGGAGCAGGATTATACGCGTACGGGGCTCGGTTGCCGTTGTAAGGCGCGCTTGAATGCGTGTACTCATGCTCACCACCCTCATCGCCACCTGCATTGTGGTTGACAGAGTCATCATTCTGAGCCAATATCGCGTCGGTGGGCTTAACATCGCCCTGATCAGGACCACGAGCAGGCGGTGCCATTTCAGTCTTTGGGTAGCCCATCATGGGCTGAGACTGAGTGTGATATTGAGGGGGTTGAGATGGGGGCGCCGAATACATTGGGCGCGAAGCATCATAGCTCTGAGCTGTCTGGTAAGACATACCTTGCTGCACAGGCCCAGGTGGGGTGCTTGCAGGTGTAGTAGGCACAGAGCGGTTGTTGCTCAAACCTGTGTCGATAGATAAGGGTTGATTTCCTTGCACACCTTGCACATTGGCGTTACTCCATTCATAGGAGCTTCCCGAGTTACCCATACCCATAATGCTCGAAGCACTCGTAGGAGGCGTGGGGAACGTGTGGGCTCGGTCTAGACCGGGACGGCCCGAGGCTGGGTGCGGTTGGATCGAGTGCGGGGGTTGAGACATGGCCGCCCCAACCGGGTTGCTCATCGAGTGGTGGTGGTGTAGAGCTGGAGGTTGCGATGTCGTCGGCCCGCCAGTCAGATACCGATTGGTCTGCATGGAGTCAGGTCTCCGATTTCGATCAACAGCAGCCATGGCAGCGCCGCCTACACTTGCCCTCGTCTGATTCGAGGGATGATAGAGCAATGCTCCGATATCGTGCACGAAGAGCGGGTAAAGCTGCTCCGTGATCTTCTCCTTGTTTGCAAACTCTAGAGCTCGTTCAAAAGGGATCCTGTTGTTGATTAATAAGGGCCAAAGAAGAATGTCAGTTCACTCACCAGACGCCCTTGAGGTGCATAGGACCGATCTTGACAACGTGTCTTGTCTTTTCGCTTTTCAGGATACCATCCCGACGCCCACGAGTCATCCCTGCAACGTTCAGTAGCTTTGTTCCATTGATCATGTGATTATCTGAGGTTGTCAGTTTTAGTCATCTATACGGTTATTGCTATACAAACACACCTTCACGTCTCGCGACACACACACCCTTGGCCTCGACTTGGAAGCATAGACTTCCTTCGTCTTCCCAAAGGGTGGCAGTCACTCTGGGTTTCATCCCTGGAGGTGCAATCTGCCCAGTGTGGTCAAATGTGTGAGGGTTTCCGTAGCTCTGCGACCCTGGCAAGGACGCTGCAGGAGCCGTGGACGACATGGCGGGAAGCTGAATTGATTGTTGCGGAACCATGGGATTGTTCATCGAAGACGAAACAGGCAGCTGGGAAGGTACTCCGCTGGGGTAGCCGTAAGAAGTGTAGCCTTGAGGTGCCGATCCATACCCGGGTCCGGGGAGAGGCATCGATGGCTGAGGAGGGTATGCATAATGGGAAAGACCTCCAGGCGCAGCGGTCCCCGGTGCGTGAGCAGTAGCAGCAGACATTTGCGGTTGATGCACGTCAGGATACGATTGCATCTGGTTCATGCTGTTGTAGCCCTCGGAAGGGTAGCCGTAGCTTTGTTGAGTACCGTACGGAGAGCCTTGATGCGACTGCACATTCAAAGGCTGACCGTTGCGGTTGAGAGGTTGCGGGACCTGCTCCGGTGAGGGAGTCTTGAAGCCTGCGGTATGACCGTTGACGGAAGCAGAGTACGATGTGTTGGAACTGGCGCTTCCGTTGTCAATTGACGATGCACTGAAGGAACCACCCCGAGGCGATGAGGATGTGGAAGACCCGCTCGCGTGCGGTTGAATCTGCGGAAGGCTCGGTAGACGGTCGGTAGACGCTGCAGGTTTCGCCGAGTAGTGGGAATTGTACCAGGCGTCGACAGGGCCTCGGGCGTGGACCGACGATATTGAGGGCAGTGGCTGAGCCAGCTTTACGGTATTGACAGACACGGTGCTGTGCAGCAGTGGGATCGAGAAATTCCTTGCGGAGATTCCTCGAGTCAATCTCTAGATAGCCGAGATGGTTGATGCTGCGGCAACAGACAGCAGCGCTCTACAGCAGTAGGTTGCAGGATCTGCGCACGTAGCCGGAGAGATAGCTGGTCGCAGTTATAGCTTCACGCTGTGCGGTCGACGGGCGAGATCCTACACCGCAAGTCAATTGTTTGCTCTGGAAAGTAGTCTCGTCGGTCAGGTGCAGCGCGGACCAACGAAAGGCGATCAAACACGTGGGCAAACAATGCTAACGGCGACGCGCGCACGAGCTCGTGTAGAGCGCGAAGACGGCTGTTCGCGTTTCGCACTGCAAAGGACGGTGGTACGGGACGCTTGGTGAAACACACTGACCGGGAAATATGTCCAGGGGGCAGAGCAGATGCTCGATGCACGCGTAGCCGCCGGGGGGGGGAACTGAACGCTGCAAACAATGCTGAACGGGACAAAAAGCACTTCGTTAGGTCGTCGCGGTCGTGAAGCCGGAGGATCTCGCGGAAACGATGGAGACGCTTTTGGAAGGATTCAATGCAAGCAAAGAAACAATGCCGGTGCAAGTAGAAGCAGGGGGAAATGCGAGCGAGACGAGAGGACAGCCACCGTTGGCATGTGCAGTCGAGGTGCGCGACGTGGGCGTGCGGCTGCTGCTTCGTAACCGGTCGTAACGTCGTTGAAGCGCGCCTCGTTAGCTGCTGGTGCTAGCTGCGGGCCAAGCACTAGAGTATCGATACTGGAGGTGGTGCGGCGCCGAGGGAACAACAACAACAACACTGCTTTGGGGCGGGGTCAGTGCAATGCGCGGCGGCCAATGCTGGGACAGCGAGAACGAAGAACAATGGAGTGCATGCGCTGATGGACGTAGAGGACCGGCAGCAGGCTCTTCGCGGCTGCAGTGGGGAGGGCGGATGTGTAGAGGCGGAGGTGGTTGGGATGTGACTTGAGGCTAGCGCCGAGCGTCAACCAGACAAGGCGCGAATGGCGGGCCTTTGCTGGGGCGAGGCCCGGCTGTCACTGCTGGACGGAACCCAGCACCAAGGGAACAGAGGGTCAGGGAAAAGGGGACTGACCCAATTGCTCGACGACGAGCGAGGACGTTCACGGCGGCGAGGCGGGAGCCTGCGGTGACGATGCGAGCTGCTGGTGCGGAGGAGGTCGCTGTCGACGGCGATGCTGCAGTGCAGGATTCTCTGCAGGCTCGAAAAGCAGGCAGGCCGCAGGCTAAGAGGGCTGACGGAGCCAGGCGAGGAGCGCACAGCCCGCGGTGCAATCTGACCAGGATGGCTTCTCTTCGTGGACAGCGTGCCAGGGCTCGCGCTCGCGAAGAAGCCTGTGCGCACGAACGCCGCTGGGGGTGGGTGGGCTGGGCTGCGTGGTGTGCTGTGTGGGCGGGACGGCGCGAGCTCACGGCGGGCGATTACCAGTGTCAAGCTGCAGCAAGAAGCAGTCTGCACTCGTCGAGGGCGGGAGGCAACGTTAACCGTGCTGCAGATGCAGAGGACGAGGCAGGTGGCTCCGTGGGCCTAAAGACGGCGGTGGAGATCTCTGGGGACGCTGGCGGCAGGCCTCGACAGCAGCGACAGGCGCTCCGGACCAGAGACAATCTAAAATCAATTCGGGTCTGGTGGGGAGCGTGAGCAGAGGATCAGACGGGTGGGCCGGCCAGCGCTCCATGCCTGGGCCGAGCAGTGAGTCCCGTGGAGAGCGGCGCCTCGAAGGCACGGACGACGCCGCTGCGCACGCTGACTGGGCTGAGGCCGACTTGGGATACAGCATGGCCAGGGGGCCGCGGCAGGGACAGGCCTCCACGAGCGCCGACGAGCCATGCACGCAAGCGAGCCCTCCACCAAGCCACCTGACGGCGAGACATGCGCTGCCGTACCGGGTCTGCACCATGCCCTCGTCCGGTTGACACGCCTAGGGAGTTGTTGCCCGCACGCGCTGCCTCTGCCACTGCGACCGTCCACGGAGCGCGAGCACGAGCACGAGCGTCCCATGGAGCACTCGCGCCCCAGCGTCGCCAGTGGCCGGCCGCCCGTCTGCCTCGCATCTAGGTAGTCTAGCGGGCGTCTACAGCACGCAGAGACAAGCTCGCTCGCTGGCGCCGGCGGGGGTCCCGATAGCGAGCAGACGGCTGAATTGGCGCGGCCACTCAGCGCGCGCGGAGAAATTCCTGGCCTGCGCGAACTGATATCGCCATCCGCCGCTGCGACAGACGTCGAGCAGGGAGGGGCTGCCTCGGGCGCCCGCCGCCAGGCCAGATGCCGCCGGTGCTAAGAGATGCTGGGCCGTCTGGCGTGCTGGCGCCTGCACGTCCCGCGGTGGACGTGGAGCCACCGCAGGCGGCTGCTGTGTAGGGTCCCTCTTTGTCGTTGAGAAGCCGGCGCATCGTATTACATAAGCCGCGGCACGGCAGAGGCCACACTGCATCGCAGCACGGCCGTCGTTGCTGTCGCCGCCCCGGCAGGTGATCGGACAGCACCCCTGTCCGAAACGTTTCCACAGCGGGCCCAGAATTACCGGTGCGGATGGCCAGCGCTGCGTCGTTTTGTGGAGCGCTAGACGCGATGATGTGCGCCGCTGCTGCGAGTCAGGCCGGGCGCCCGCGTGCAGTGCAGAGACAGAAACGCACTCGAGTGCGAGACGGACAGCGAGCAGCGCGGATGGCCACGTTCGCGCTCTGAAACGTGCGGCCAACTGCCGTCGAGCGAGCGCCTCGCCCGTCTTTCCGCTTTGATAACGGGCCTCGATGCTTCGGGCAGGCCAACAGCGCGGCCGCGACGAGGTGGTTGGAGCGTGGAGCAGCGAGGGCCATTGCCATCTCAGGCTAAATGACCGCGATCCCACGACGGCTGCCAAGCGCGCGCAGGGATGGCGTCCCAAAACGAGCGGGATGGACGGACGGCAGGCCGTGCGGGCGCATCCTGGCCAGTTTGCAGACGCGCGGAGGTGGTTGGGTGGCTGCCTTCGCAGACCGACGCCCTGGGGGACAGCCAGCAACGCCAGCACAGCGCTGGAGACGTTGTCGGTGGCAGCACGCTGCACGCCGGGCCTGGGCGTGGCAACGCAGCGGGCGCGCTTCCAGCGGAGACGACGGTCGACGTGCTCTACGCGAGCGTCCTCGACGAGGGCGCTGGTGCAACGTGGAGACTCGACAGAGTACGGTGATCCGTCAGCCAGCATCGCGAATCAGCGCCTCTCGAGTGGGCGTCGAGGGGCCGCAACTGGCGAGAGGCTGCCTCGGGCCACTCAGCGTTGCCCGCCGCGCCCTCTGACGAGCAGCTTCCCTGGCCAAACGTGCCGGCTGTACCACGGGCCTGGCGTCGGACGTGGGACGCCGTGGTGCGCGATAGGACACGCTGTTGCGGTGTGAATGATGTGCTGGCGCTGCCTAGCTGCTTCGGGCCCGCCTGCAAAGTCACGCTTCGCGGCCTCCAATCCTTCGCAGCGCACACGACGACGTCCAATATTCGCACTCGTGTTGCGCTGCCCATGGGACAGGCCGACAATGCCCCAGCTGGCCGCCGATATCGTGTCGAGGGCACACAGGCGCGTCCTTTGGGCCAACTGAAACATTGCCACCCCTCGAGCCGTATCCCACATGGAGCGAGCTCCTACTCCTGCGCCGCCCTTTCCAGCGTCTGCGTCACCTGATCCAGGATGCGCAGCATGGGGCGTCCGCAGTCCTCATGCCCATGCGAGAGCCATGCGAACTGTGTCCGTAGCGGCCGCCGGCCAGCCACACGTCGCCTCGCCGCGCTCCATGGCACGTCCCCAGCCTCATGCTGCTCCCCGTGGCCGCGATTCGCACCACCATGCCAGATAGCCGCGCTGCCTGCTCCCCTCCCCATCACCGCATGCCATGGCGCCTGGTGAGACGTGGCAGCAGGCCTCACGCCTGTGCCACCACTGCCGACATCATATGCTTGCGGGCGGCGACATCACGCCTCAACATCGCTCCTCGGGATACAAGCTTCCACTACAGCGAGCATGGCGACACCAAATCTTCAGATGCCACCCTGGTGCAGTCAAGCGACCCGCCAGCGGTCCTTCGTGCAATGTAGCCGTGTACGCTGGAGCGACCGTCGTCATACCGCGCTCGCGTGGGCCAGGCCACCCAGCAGATCGACTGCAAAGTCCAAAATAAACGTGCATTGCGCATCCGGCGCGATGTGCAAGCGGATCGTGGCAGCGCGCGCACCCGTCCGTCTCTACATGATACTTGCTGACCACCCTCGTGGCGAGATTAGGAAACTCCATATTAATGACTAGCGAAAGCAATGGCCGAGCCCTAATCAGAGCGACATACGAGCACAATTCTTCCCTCTCATACGCGAGCGGGCCTCTTGAGGATACCGAGCCGACAATAGGCCTCCGGTATCAGCTCAGATTTCCAAGATGTCGTTGCTTGTAAGGGTCCTAGGTGGGGACGTGTTTCTGTCCGTCCAACAGAACGGTGTGTGCAATCTAGAATCGGAATCCGTAGGACGAGAAAGGAAGGATTGGAACGCTCAACTCCGCAACAAAGACCCCTCTACCCCTTCGATGACTATCGAAAAGATCCTCATCATTATTGCACATCTCAACTGTACATCTATGTTCCAGAAACTTCAACGTCGAGCCTCCCCACTGCGACCATCTGCAATCTGCCTGTGTATGTTCCTGCAGCTGTGAGGCCATCCCGCAATACGGGCTGACGCTCAGACGTAGCAAGGATCGTTATTGGCCATATGCACGGCGGGTGAGTGCAGCTGGAACATGCGTGTGATGGAGCATTATCCCTGTTGTGGGAGCTCTCCGCACTAAGACTGTACCCCTCCTCTGAGCTGCCTCCCATCCATCCATCCTTGTATGACCTAGAATGCACACGACTTCTGTCCTCTCGCAACACATTGCGGCGCAGCAGCGTCAACATCAGTACGGCGTCGGACCTTTTACTTCTCAATCACGCTGTTTGATTTTGATACTCGATGGGGATGCGGCACGGGGAACGGATCGACAAGATACCGACTTCTACCAATCAAAGGCAGCCACGTCGAGTGCAGGCGGGGCCATTATCGGGGCCGTGACAAGCCACCGCTGGTGTTGGCAATACGGGCCACTCCTTGCAGCGCGTAGGACAAGGATTCGAGATCATCCCGCCATTGGCCGTTAGTTTGAACTGCTCACTGGACCGCCCTCTCCCAATGATGGTGCTCTCGTCTCATCATCTCTTGTGCCACCAACGCGCTCACTCAGTTATCTAGCGTCCTGTACGGGTCCAAGCGTGTCTCCATGAGACTTAGAGAGGTTGAAAGAGACCTTCCATGTGATGGAGCATCCTTGCTGGAAGGCTTGCTCCCATTTTGCCGATGACCCCTCAACACCATCGCTAACATATGCCTACACCGCTATTCTATACCAACGATTGACAGTTCGCTTTGTTGGCGTGACAGGGATCAATCAATATGTACTGTGTATAGCAT
The DNA here is from genome assembly GCF_001642045.1 of Paraphaeosphaeria sporulosa. NCBI lineage: Eukaryota > Fungi > Ascomycota > Dothideomycetes > Pleosporales > Didymosphaeriaceae > Paraphaeosphaeria > Paraphaeosphaeria sporulosa. The sequence goes on from NW_017253366.1 coordinate 59,592, forward strand.
TCCCAGCAAAGAAGGGCTTGAAACAGAAGCGCGCACACATTCGTGCCACATACACGCACCCCCTTTCAACTTGCAAATTCTGGCACCATAGCCGTGAAAGGCTCGGGACACACCACCCCTCGATCACATATTGCAGTAAATATGTCTATCGTGATGTGCGGTGCGAGCTTCTGTGCCCTGCCTACGACCTCCTTATTCAATGTCACGACTGCCTTTTGCCAGCTTGCAGAGCAGAAGCCTTAAGCGGCTCTGCGCCCCGCATGAGCACGACATACATGCATCACATGAACATGTGGCCGTTACTTAAGGGTCCACTGCAGTCCATCAACATAGCGTGAAGCATGCGTACGTCGACAGCTTGCAACAACAATGTCATAGCATGCTTTTTCCAAGCCATGCCACCAATATACCACCTTGTCTGCAATGCCCTATACTGGCGGTTGCTCCGTGAACACGCGTTCTAAGGATTGCTCCGGCGGAGTATTGAACGTTGGTCAGGATGCACCATGTCTGCATTTTGCCTGTAAACCTTCTTTTGCCTGGGAGCATCAGAGCACAAAGCCCAGATCGCTGGTACATCGATCCGACATGCAACCACGGGAAGCCTCCAGCCGCCACACCCAAGCTTTGCTCGCGTATTCCACCAAATTGAACATCTCGTTGACTTCTGCCATGAAGGCTGATATTCAACTATGCCCAGACAGGAGGGTGCGACATTTCCTAAGCGCTATTGCACTATATAGGTAATCAGCTACTTTTTCCAAGGATGCTCCTTCCTGCTCCCCGGCGCGATCAAGCTCAACAATTGCAGCAATCGGCGCTCCGAGTGAACCGAGTTCGATATTGGGTTCTTGGTTTCCTAAACAGTCGCGGCCTATGCTATCGTCTTACTCAATTCCGCCGCGCCGTTCGTCCATCGAAAGCCTCGATGCTCGGACCATCAATATCTGTCTTCACAGGGTGGCCTGCTGGTCGGACTGCGTTCCGATCTCGATGTCACAGTGAAATGTCCCCACGTCCGTTTCGCTTTCCACGGTTGGGCTCAACCGCACAAAGCCCCACCTTGGCTACTATAGCACTGTTACGCGCCGGCAGGCACCGTTTGGCCGAGGCTTAGCGAAGATTCCAGCTCGCGCGTGCACTACTCGACTAGATCCGCTACTCAAATCCACCTTCCACCTCGTCGTGAAAACGGAAAGTCTCTTGACAATCCTCGTACAGCCCTTCATACTTCAACCTCATATGTTGGCGAAATGGGATTAAGGGTCCACAGTGTGGGGTGTATGCTCCGCTTACAGCTTGCTCAACCATGGTTCCCGAACCGTCAAATAGTCCTCATCGGAGAGAACTTGTTTCACGTCATCAGCGCTAGAAGCAGCTCTTGCTCCCCGAGCCATGATTGCTCGGGTCTATCGTGCTTAATCAGGGGATCGCCGTCTCTTCTCCAAGGTTTTTGGCGCCCTCAACGGTGTTGCATCGATACTGTCCGGTCCAGTTTGTGGCGGTCTTCTGTCCAGTACATGCACTCCGGCTCGCGTCGCTATGGTCAGCCCTACGTAGCTCGAGATCGATGACGTGGGAATCTGTGGATTAAGGCACCGCCGTTAGCCGGTGATCCACTTTGCATGCGTCAGTATCAACGCACAATGTACCCGGTACAGTAGCGAGGCGTCGCGGGTACTGCACGATTCAGTTGTCAGGGTCACTGGCGTTGGCCACTCCAAGATCCTGCATGTGCACCATGACTCGCTTTCTTCCATGAAACATGTTTAGAAAAAGCAAAGGACCTGCGAGAGCCTTGATCGAGTCTGAAACGAGCTGAAAGAAGAGATGTGCAGATTCTCTTCCGTCTGCATGGCGTCTGATGTGCCGCTTGCATGCTGCAGTCTCTGGCTGGCGGCACCAAGCGCCCCAGCTTTGTCGAGCATCCACAGCGTGGGGCACCTAGTTATGTCACGTGCCGACTCGCTATGCATGCTTCTGGTGTTACCTAATACGCGTATTGAAACGCTGTACGTACGGTTTATAGTACTGGAGCTGAACTTGATCGACTAATTACCTGGCAGGGCAATACATAATCCTCATACGAGTTCTGTGACCGCCGGAACTGGCAGATCTGGGAGTACGCCTGGGTTTGATGCATCCTCATGCAATGGTCATAATTTGCAAACCTACCACGCGGCCGCTGTGAGTATGCAGTCGCTCCGACATCTGCCCATGTGAGCATTGTGTGACTGTGTGATGCTAACCCTGCCTTTGTGTAACTCGTCCCCACCACAAAGAAAACCTTAGGGCGACAGTGTATATATGGCACACGCAAGTTTCACACGGCATTCGGAGCGAATATAGATCTATCACGTCCTGGCGTTAAACCCACAGCTCTGCTCACTCTCCCGTGCTTTCGGTTGAGCTTCAGTCACGAACAGGTCCTATCGCCGTCCAAGTGAGTAGTCTTCGACAGCCCCAGCTGCGCGTCGAAGCCGCCAGCATCTTCTCAAAATGGCATCCTTCACGAGCCTACTCACTGTCACGTTTTTACTAGGGATCATTCCCATCCTCCGCCGGATCAGGCGCATCTACATCAACTACCAGCTTGCCAAACCAACAGGCTTGCATATTATCATCGTGCCGCTCGACCCATACGGCATAGTCTGGCAGGCTGGCTCCCGCCTTTTCACGCCCATACTACAGCATTTCGATTGGTGCAGGATTCTTGATCTATCTTGGACCTGGGAAGACGGCTCCATACGACACGAGAAATATGGTGACAATTTCATTGTGGTCAGTCCTGCTATGAACGTCTTATATACGAGCGACAAATTTGCAATCGAGGAAGTGCTGGCGAAGAGAAAAATATTCGTCAAGCCGAAGCTATATGGTGAGTCTGAATGTTCAGGTACGTCATATCCAGCAATGTTGACGGCCGAACAGAGACGTTGGACATGTTCGGAAAAAATGTGGACACAGTGAGTAAGACCGACTTCCTGCGCATTCTCACTATGATCGTCTCGGGTCTTGTCGAATGATAGCACAATTGCGGTCTTGGTGGCCCTCTGCCAGATCGCGTGGAAAGGCCGACTTTTTGTCTTTCTTTGCACCTGGGGTCACATTCTCCGTAATCAGGAGTGTCCAAGCATGGCATTTTCCGAGCCTTCGTCTAGTAACGTATTCATCTTACTCAACTGTCTCTTAGGTTAACGGGGAAGAGTGGTCGAGACATCGCAAGATTACTGCTCCCTGCTTCAACGAACGGGTTTCCGGTTTTGTTTGGAACGAGTCAATCCGGCAATCTCAAGCTATGCTCGCTCAGTGGCTTTCACAACCCGGAGGCAGGATCTCAAAGATGGTTGATGATACCCGCATCGTCGCATTGCACGTCCTCACCGCAGCTGGTTTCGGCGTCCAACACGATTTTGTCAGCGGTGCTCGCGTTACGGCTCCAGGGCACAAGCTTTCGCACCGCGACACTCTCATGATATTGCTGAACAACATCATCACCACTATGATCGTCACTCCGCATGAGAGTTTCTTCGACAAGACCGCAATGCTTTTGGGTCCGCGCTTGAAGGGCATCTTGCTCGCACTGAAGGAATTTCGGCAATATACCAACGAGGCGATGGCTTCGGAGCGAAAGCTTCTATCCGAAGAACGCGGATCTCTGAAGCATAATCTCATGAGTACACTGATCCGCACGTCCGATCAAGCCAAGACCGACGGTGTGCAATCTGCGGCGAAATTGAGCGACGATGAGATCAGAGGCAACATTTTCATCTTTAATGTCGCCGGCCACGACACAGTAGCAAATACGCTCGCGTATGCCTTTGCGTTACTAGCCATCCACCCTGAGGTCCAAACATGGGTGGTCGAGGAGATCGATCAGGTCACTCGGGATGCGAACACTCCGGAGTACGAAAGAGCTTATCCGCATCTGAAAAGAGTCATGGCTGTGATGGTAGGTCTCCCCAAGTTGTTCTAGCACGTACCGTGATCAGTCCCACAGATAGAGTGGTCACTCGACGGCAAGCTTCTGGCAGATCTACTTGACCGCTCTCAGCTTAACCCTCTCGCACGCTTGGCTAATTCGAACAGTACGAGACACTGCGAATGTTTGGACCCGTGCCCCAGATTCCACGTGGCATTACTACGCCCAACATACCTCTGACAATCAGTTGTCCAGACTCCACGGCATCCTCCTCTTCAACAACAGTTCTTCTCATCCCGCCAAATACCCAAGTAAACCTGAACATCCACGCAATGCATACCTCGCCCTCAGCATACCCCAGTCCCAAGGTATGGAACCCCAAGCGATGGATCACCTCAACTGCACCAGCAACTCAACCCGCCTCATCCCTCTCTTCAATATTGCAGAACGAGAAGCTTGTCCACATGGAGCGAGGCTTTGCACCATGGGCCAGTGGGCCGCGCGTCTGCCCCGGTATGAAGTTCGCACAGGTGGAGTTCTCGGCCGCGTTGGCGACAGTGTTGAGGAGGGCGTGGATTGCGCCGAGCATCAAGGGCGGCGGAGACGCTGAGGAGACGGCAGCGAGAAAGGAGGTGGAGGCTTTGTTAAGGGATTCGCATCATATCGGGGCGACGATATCGATGAAGAGGCCTGAGGACCTATGGCTCAAGGTTACGCGGCGCTAGGAACAAGGAGCTGGCGGGGTTCAAAAGCATCCATAGCCGTGTGCAGGTATCATAGCGGCTGGAGATCTGTACGAAGTCTTATCATGGCCTGGGGTAGAGTGTGTCGATTTACGAAGTTGGCTTAGTGGTTTGGTATCCAGCGAACGTGCAAATTTCTATCAAAACCCCCAAACCAAACAGCAAGATGGCCTCCTTTATACCCAACTTTTACTCTTATGCAGGGCGAGCAGATTTAGATTTGCCCTCGCGTCACGCATGCCCATGCTCATGCAGGTGTAAATAATCTCCACTTGTCCAAGCAGGGTCGCCCCCTGACGACGCTTCCGCTGCCCCGTGCTGGCTCCCCCGCTGCAGGTCATGCTCATGCAATGATCTGTTGTTGGGGTTGTCTTCGGTGCTATTTGATGGAACGAGCGTCGCGCGTCCGAGCGAACGATGGGTGGGGACGGCGAGTAGATCGGTCGGGTCGGTGTTTCAGATGTGCAGGGTCGAGGTACCAAAGTTTGGACCCTGGGATGACGAGAGGATGCGGCCGATTGTTCGAGTCAATGGCTTCTTGCTTCGTATGGAACATTTAACTTTACTAAATGCTCAGAGCCAGTCGTGGCCATGAGCCACTCTGATGGCACCGGGGGAGGGAGGATCGTCAAAGCGCATGAAACAACGTAACATTGGTATCAATCAGAAATGATTAGAATCATCCCCACCACTTACATCGCATCGAATACAACGTCTCCCGTGTTCCAGCACAACAGCAAACGCAATAAAATCTATTAAAAACCATTAGAGACACGCCAATCTCTGAGCACACCTTCCCTCTCCATCAGACCCCTGAACATTCCTTACGTGCCGGCATTCCTCACCCACAGATTGATCCTATTCGCTGCACCGCATAACTCACCCCTAGCTCCAACACAGCTGAGATTGCAGTCGCTCTCGAGCGCCCTCGGGTTCGCCGTTGTTCGCAAGTGCGTTGCCCAACCAGCATTCATTGCTATATTCGAGACCTGCATACGTATACTGCATCGCCTCAGCCAACAACAAGCAGCCCTCTACTGACATGTTGGCGGCCGCTCCACCATTCGAGAGAAGACGCGGCATCGTGCTGTCGACCTGGCAATTAGCGTACGTGTAGTTGTCGATGGGCGAGGCGGGCACTGCGGGATCATTGGAGACCTTGGACGGGTCGGAGGAGTGGTAGACTGAGATGTGGCCGAATGCTCCACAGGATGCCGTATGATCTCCAGAGCAGAGGAAGCTGCATTCGGAAAGAGGTGTTTGTGTGCTATTCTTGAGGAATGGCCCGCACTATTCATTCGTCAGCTTTGCCGTGGGAAGGGAGTCAAGAGAGGATTATGCATACCCAGCATTCGGACGAGTTTTCGAGGCCAAAGTACGCGAATTGCGAGCAGTAGTTTGAACACAGAGCTGCGGTCATGTTCGGACTCTTCAGTGCGGAAAGAGCTCGCAATGCGCGACCCTGCCCTCGCCAGGCATTATCTTGCCAGCAGCCTACAAAGCTGTACGTGTTCACTGGAGAGATGGATGGTGATGTCGTTACTGAGATAGGTGAGGTCGATGTACTGGTCGGCGTAGTGATTGGAGTTGCTGGCAACACCGTATTGCCGCTTGATGATAATACTGTCGAGGAAGACGGGGTCGAGGGACTAGTCGACGTGAATGGCGGTTGTTGGTAGTACTGGAACACTTCTTGACGAGAAGATTACTGACGAATTGCTAGTTGATGTGGTAGGAGTTGTCGGGAACCTCAGTGTGCTGCTGGAAGAAAGCGAGGTCGTGGACGGCGGGGAAAGGCCACCAGACGATGGGACAGAGTCCGTCGAGGTAAGAGTACCTGTGGAAGATACCACTAATCCACTGCTTGGCAGAAGAACTATTGAAAATGTGCTTGACATCGAGCTTGTCGTCGCGACAGCCACAAATGTAGACATCAGCGACGTGGTCGTGGATGAGGACGTGGTCATAGGAGATGTCGCAGCGATGGAGGACGTCCCCGATGGCATCTTTACCACAGAGCCGTTGCCGTACAACTGCATGAAGTTGCCGCCTCCACAATTCTGGAACGTGCTCCCCGTGCAGCTGGTCGCGCATTTGGCTTGTGGCACAGGGACAGCGTCATCAAGAACGTTGTCCATCCAGCACTCGCGCCCGTACTCCAACCCGAAGTATGAATAACCATTAGCAGCGGCTCGAGCGGAACACAGCTCAGTGGTCATGATGTCACTATAATAAACATTTCTCAACGCTCGATCGTTGGGCTTCTCAGCATAGCAGCCCATCGAAGCAAAGCCTTTGACGGGCGATGGGTTGCCAAAGTAAGATGGAGTAAGCTGGTAAATGCTGAGACCCCAGTTACCGCCACAGATCTGTGAGTGATTGGCGGCGCAAGGAAGATCACACCTACCATCTGTGGCTAGATCTGTAGTAATAAGTATACCGTCTCCACAGTAGCATTCATTCGTGTATTCAGTACCAAAGAAAGTGTAGCCAGCGCAGAATGCTGCGCAGAAGTCCAGTGACACCGAGCTGTTAGCAACGGATCGGGCGCGCAAGCATCGCTGAGGCACGTCTATGAAGCAGCCGACATAAGTGTAGGCTGACAACGGCGATCCTGGGATTGGTGATGTCGTAGGCAGAATAGAAGGCGATGATAAGCCAGAGCTCGTTGTGACTGAGGTGGATGGAAAGCTGGAGCTTGTTGTAGCAGAAGTGGAAGAGAGACTAGAGCTCTTTTTGGTTGAGCTCGCAGAGCCGGTGGCTATAGAAACGGTAGAGCTGAGGATAGTTGTGGGCACCACTACTACCTGGGGACTTGAGCCAGTAGTAGAGCTCAATGTGGAGCCGGGTGAAATGACTGAACCAGACGTGCTATTAGAGCTGATAATGGTAATCGTGACAGAAATCGCAGAAGCTGTAGTCCTAGACGTGGTAGGATTGATGATAGTTGTAGATACCACGACCACCTGACTTGTTGAGCTTGAGGTGAAGCTCGAGATGGAGCTTGGTGTAGTGCTCGGTGTAATGACTACACTGGATGTGCTGGTCGCATTGATAACACTACCTGTACTCACAGACGAACTGCTTGGGGTCACGAGAACAGTGGAGGTGGAACTCATCGTGCTCGTAGTCACCAATGTTGGCAAGACACTGGATGCGGTACTCGAGACGACCGAGCTCATCCTACTCGTTGGCAAAGCTGGCAGACTCGCGTTAAACTGATAGACCTGCATCCTATTTAAACCACCGCAGTACTCACTATTGCTACCCTTGCACGGGTAATTACACTGACTAGGGTCAACAAGCGTGGATTTGGGGTTCAATGCGTTCCCGCAGGTACACTCCTGTGAGTACTCCAGCCCAAAGTAGGTATATGCACTTCCGCACCATGTAGCACACCATTCGACAGTCATGATATTGGAAGTAGTTGCATTCAGAGACACAGTCTTGCCGGAAGGTTCGGCATAGCAGCCGATGAAGCCGTATTGACCAACGGATGGCGTAAGCTATAGCGGACTCGAAGTGGTGTTCCCATTGAACTTTGTGGAATCGGAGAACAAGGACAGCCAAGTAGTGTTTTTGAGGACACCGTTGCCTCCACATGTCTGATCAACGTCACCGGAGCAGCCATAGTTACAGTTGGCATCATCGCCTTTCGAAATCGGGATATCTATGCCGCACCAACATTCCGAAGAGAATTCTGTGCCAGCAAATATATAGCCTAGCGAGCTGCAGGTGCTGATACATTTCGTGTTGGTGTTGTTGACAGTGTCTGTATAAGCTTGTATAGCTAGTTGTCGGCCGGGATTGCCTTCCTTGAAGCAGCCAGTGTAACCATACTGCGCCGTGCCATTCGGAAGGAGGGTTCCAACTTGATCGGTAGCAGCTTGGCAGGAGAACTGTATGAAAAGCTTCCCTTGGTCTGGATCATTGGTGTTCAGCGTCCAGACAGTTGAGCCATTGTAGCTTGGAAGATTGACCTGTGATTTTGGCACAGCACAGAACATTTGGGCCGTTTGGCTATCGCCCGCAGAGATGATGCTACCTTCCGCCAGGTCGATGTTATTCGTTTTCCCGATGATATCCGGGATGCCGTACGGAGGCTTTGAGACAGCGACCGACAGAGGGACTGCACGAGGACCACCGCCATTTGTAAGCCGGAAGAGCAGATTTTTGGTCTGACCTTCATACACTGTACCAAAATCGAAGGGCGTCGAATTGGTAAATGGCACCCATCCTGACCCGTCGGGAGTTTGGAACTCCACAATGGCTTTAGGCTGCGTCCCCGCGAAACCTGAAGCGGTGAAACTAGCAGAGCCTCCGTTTGTAAAACCCGTTAGGAATACAGTGTCGTTCCCTGGGGTGTGCGGGGCATACGTGACGGTGAGTACTGCAGATGTACCAGGCGCCATCGTGACAGGTAGCACGCTGAAGGTAAAGTCACCTACCTGCAACTGACCAGATGAGGTAGTATTAGGCTGGATCCAGGGCCCATTCGGTGATACCAAAGAGAAGCTGAAATTCGCGAAACTCAATGAAGAGTCTCCAAGATTCCACAGCAAAGTGGGCTGCTGTGACGGGAGTTGATTCGCAATGACGTTGAACGAGATCGAGCGGGGAGAAATGGCCAGTAAGGGAGCAGCGGAGCGTCCTGTAGCTCGCAACGTGACAAGAGAGGTTGAGGAATATCCCGGGAACGCGTTCTGTACGTTAATAGTGACATCTTTCAATAACGTGCCCACGTTAGCTGGGCTGGACGCTACGCTAAAAGAGAAATTCTGGCTAGTTGACAGGTTGAGCGGCAGTGCCGGAACATTTTCTACATGAAAGTTGATCGAGTCCAGCAAGCTGATACTCTGCACTGTTGTTCTATTGAGAGCAGTGCAGGTAATAGTCGCGGGCTGCGTGACAGTGTTGATGGGAATGGCGCCGAAGTTGTAAGGAGATGAACAGTTCAAGACGCTCTTTACCGGTGATCCAAATCCATAGAGATAACCCTGGTTGGTAGAGATGTAGACTCGACCATCTCCGAAGACAGGATGGGAGAATTTGGTTACGCCAGGAATGCTGAAATTCCTCAAGCTCGTCAACGGGCCCCCATTTGCAGGAGGTATGGGATCATATATTCGCAGCCCGTATCCTTGTACATCCGAAATCCAGAGTAGGCCTGTTCCATCTTGGTCATTCATTGTGGTAACCGTTGCGGCGCCAGTCCCCAGGATGTAAGCATTGAGGTCTGGAGTGTCCGAGACGAGTGAGAAAGTTGCGTTACCGAGTTCATCGCACGAGAACTTGAATACGTGTGTCTTGAATTGCGTGACCGGAACGTATACGTAACCACCACCAAGAGGTATCATTCCAGCTCCTGCGTAAACTGAATTCTCATTCTGATAGACCTGGATCACGTTATCACCGTTGTTAGGTCCTTGCTGATATCCACCGAGGTCGTCCAGATTCAAGAAGTAAGTTTTGCCACTCTTTCCTGTCACGACGCCAATACGGCGGTGATTTGGACAGTTGAAAGTAGTCGACGGTAACAAGACAAGAGGGGTTGTCCCTAGGTCTCGATCTGCCCCGTCGAGTGCAACTTTCTCATAAGGCATGAAGAAATCAATGATGGTAAGAGTCCCATCGTCGTTGATCTTGGCGTTGACCGCTGCTTCTTCCAAAGAGGAAGGTGGACTACGACCGGGGACAGCGTTCCCACTTGCTTTGAGCTGAGATGCGTAACCGTTGCCCGTGGCAAAGTACATGCTTCCTCTGCCGTCGTATGACAGACCGCCACCGGACATCCATATACCGCCTCCTTTGACAATATTTGGCTCTGGGCCACCTTCCGTAGCAAACGCTTCTACTATCTTTCCGGTTTTCTTGTTGAAGCCTATAATCGCTCCAGTGTAGTTATACTGAATACAATGGGATGCATATCCTGTGTAGAGGTAGTCGCCGACGATGATAGCCCCGGTTCGGGAATGTTGGTTTCCACCGAGGAACATCCGGTTTGGGTTGTTCCGGAAGACAGTGCCATCGAGCGGTATCGGCCATCCCGTAACCTCCGATAGCTCTTCTGTATGAACAGCGTGTTGCCAGTACCTGCCGTTCAGACGCCCCGGCGGATTTGAGACGGAGAAATTACCGTTTTGAAATCGCTCCGCGTATGTCTTTGACGTGACGTACCAAATATTAGTAGATGGGTCGATTGTCCCTGTGGATGTGATGCCAATGAGGGGTTTAATATCAACACAGCCTTTCAGTATGTTAGAGCTCGATATCGGAGTTGGAGGTAAGTCAACCTACTTTCTAGTTCAACCTGCAGGAACGGTACATGAAGGTTCCGACTTGCAACTATGACCCCCGTTTTTGCATCCAATTTGTACAGATTGTTCTGCGTCGTTGCGACATAGATGTATTGAATCCCATCGTTCCCTGTGTAGACTAGTGGCGCCGCGAAGATCTGTTCATTTGCAAGACCCTGAAAGTTTCCCGGTAGGGTTGTTCTGAAAATCTGATCGAACCCTGAGCTTGCAACTTCACTTGGGTTCATGTTGTGGTTGCTGTATTCAATGTGAGCTTGCGGCCATAACCGCGCTGCGATAACTTACTTCTGATAGCTTGTACGACTATTGTCACCTCCCCATGTTATCGTATCTGTGGCCCCCAATGCATATGTCGGCGGAATAGAAATCCTTAAATAATTGATAAGAAGCGACCAACCAATGGTCGAGGGCATCGTAAGTAGACCCATGATAGGTAACTTGCACGCTGCGATGAGAATCTATAGCAGCGCAGCAGAAGGAAGCAGACGAGACGTGAAAGGTCGTTGCTCGAGAGATGTGGAGACAAGAAAACCCAGAGTTTCGTACGATTTGGATCACTCTGTGTTGCAAACCCCGTTTCGTCTCGGAAGAGGCAAGAAGATGTCGATGGGGAGGGGCGCACTAAGCAGGCAAAATCCTTCTAGGTAAGTCAGCGATCTCAAGAACCCACCAACAACATAATGGCTTTTTGATCAGCCAGCCAGCTTGATAGAACCTGATTACGATCTGGAGACGCCAGCATGCATGTCGCTGCGGAGGATATGCGGGGCAGTTGCTGACTGACGGGTCAACCGTGTTGATACGTAACCCGGCGAATATGGTTGCCCCTGACATATCACCCAACACTCAACCATTCTTTATCAGCGGCACACGAAATGGGGCATATATGGAAGGTTACTCATGCTAATTCTACACCCGAGAGGCATGTCAGGCAAGAAGACGAGTGAGTGGGCACCAATGACGCTCCGATGCGCGGTAGGCTATGGTGCAGGAGTCTCCCCAGGCGGCAAGTGAAGCCATATCAAAAGGCGGGTGGCCAGAATCCTACGTCGAGAAGTATTCTTCACACTGACTTTTTCTTCCCCAAAATCACGCAAAGGCTTTACTGTGGCTTTGCATTCCTGCTCAGTAAGGACTGACATGCAAGATCTGCTATTTCCAACAAGTGGTGTTTAGATATCCTCACTGAACAATGCCGGGTGCCATCGATGCGAGATGGGTTTTAAATGGAAAGCCATTCCCGCGGGAAATTGTCCATGGAACCAAACCTGGTCATAACTGTTGAAGAAAACGACGTATGCAGCTTAAGTGGGTCTTCGTGCAGCATGCTTTATGTACGGTGCTAGACGCAGGAACATTAGCGAAGTGCCTTCGGCAGTGCGTGCCTCGCACATGAAGATTCCTGCTCGAAACGATTCGACAAGAGGTCATGTTGCAGAAGCAAAGGCAACCAGGACGCACCGGCAGGTGGTGGGATTACAGTTTAAGTTTCGACACTAGTGCTTGCAGGCAACAGACAGTCTCACTAGTGCCACTTGGCTATGTCAGTGCGACGTGCAGCGAGCTGGGAATGAGGCTCAGACACTGGGACGCTTGTCTGTCAAGCGGCACCTGAGAGTTGTCAGCCCCTCATGGTTCCTTGGTCCAGAATAGCGCTTGAGTCGAGTGTGCCACTAGAGAGATTGGTATTTCGACGATAATGAGTAATCATACTGGCCGAAGAAAAAATGGGAGTCCTGCGGGCCCTACTGTGAACACTCGCGCTGACCTATCATACATTTAGTTTACAAGCGTAAAGACGTATACGTTAACACAGAACGAGGTGCGCACAGACTCTCATTCATTGTGTCAGCCACCGTGAATAATGAATATTAAGGACATTCATAAGCATGGACGAATGGAGACTAAAACTCCACAAGAAATAACCGCTTTCAAGCGTCCCCCTTCTCGAACACCTGGGCGCCTGAACGCTGAACCGCTCACAAGAACCAATAATCAACCATGAGATAACCCAGGACCAAGCATGGTCCGACCAAAAGGATATCACCCAGAAAGTAATCCCAAAAGTCCAAGTCTTCAGCTTCTGGTCGGCCGTCGTGAGCCAAATCCTAAATCAGCTCGCCCTCTCCCTCCTCCCCAAACTCCCCCCCCTCTTCATCCCAGTCGACCTCGGCGGCAGCCTCATCAGCCTTTCTCTGCACCTCAGCAAGTCCCGACATCTCTTCAACCCAGCCCTTCTCGTTCAGCGCCTTTTGCACGAAGTTCCAGGGGTCTTTCTGGTACAGTTCGAGCACTTTGTCGCTACATGCTGAGCAGCTATCGTACGGTTTGCCAGTGACCTGCCTGTTGTGGAAATCGTAAAGGGTACCGCGTATTGTATGAGGGACAACACCAAGTGGATGAACGAAAGGCGCTGGTAATGAGGGATGCGAAGATGAGAGTGGCTGTACCGAGGGATTGTTGGAGGGGTCAACCGGTGCGCGAGCTTTGGATGGGTGTTGCAATACGCTGACCAGGAGTTCAACCAGCAAGCTTGATGCCAAAGGTGCGACGCCGGGACGTGTCACCGTGCATTGCTGATCCAATGTAGCATTGCTTAGAGACTAGCATCGTCAGTTGAACATATCGAACTGTGGTGACCTGTACTTACGTCTGCTGGTGCTACAACATCGTTGCAGAAGTAACAGCCAAGCTCTTCCTCGCCTTCAGCGTCCTCAGTGGTCTTGAGCCCATGTCGCATTACCACAAAAGTGTCAAAACCCAAGGCCGCATTCAAGACGATCTTGCCTTTGGCTTTACCCATCACAGTAGGCAGCCATCTACTCTCCCGTGTATCCATTAGAAGGAAAACGGCGTCGTGTTCGTCCATGAGTTGCTCCAGCTGGTCAAAATTTGACTTCGTTTGAGTTTCGTCCGTGATAGGGTGGCCTGCCATTGGCACTTCCATCACGTAGCCTTTCGCGTCAACGCCAGGATAGATCTCTTCCAGTGCTTCCGCTGCTCGTTCGGCTTTCTTCGCGCCACCCTGGAGGCAGTCTTTGAAATCGAACAGCGGCTGCCGCACTGGATTTGAAAAGCTTACAGTAGCATTGTCGATGAATGTGATTTTTCGCACTCCCCAACCCATTAATATCCGCGAAACATATGAACCTAGCGTACCAGCGCCAAGCAGAAGACATTTGCAATTCTTGATGACGTCCAGATCGATTGTGGGAGCTATTCGCCACTTGATCAGCTTGAGATTTAGATCTACTGCTTGATCGGCAAGTCTCCGCTCGTCCATGTACTCCGAGAGGTCAACGATGCGCGACGTGAGCTTATTGTACTCGTTCCTTTCCCAGCCAGTCACTTTGGGTAGCTTTGGCACGCGTGTGGTAGCTTCCTCTGTCGATACGTCTGGTTCAATAGCCGGTGATTCAAGCTGCAATATGAGAGAGCGGGCCTCGTCTCGTCGAATGTGAGTATCCCGATAGCACAACACTTGGGCCTGGTTGAGTTTCCACCGATAACGTATCAGGACTAGCAGGTTCCGCAGTATCCAGCTGGGGTTCTCCTCGTAGGTTGAGGGGTCGGCAAAGCAAACAAATCGGTCTTCTTTGTCTACCCCTTCGAAGAAATCCTTCTCGTAGGATGACAAGCTTCCAATCACCCACCGATAACCTAAATCGTCGATAGGAGTTGGTGGCGGACCTTCAGGATCGTCGTCGGGTGGACTTGAGCGGACCTTCTTTGCGAGAAAGAAGCCGCGCTGGCGTGCATCGGAGCGGTATTTCCAAGTTTGAACAGCATCGACCAGCTGAACCGTCTCTCGCGAGCTTAGCCTTTGTAGGTCTCCAACCTGCTTCCATGGAGGGTCTGATTGTATAGCTGGGAAGCCAAAGTGGTACGTGAACTTGTACTTTTTCAGGTTCGCGAAGGTGATCAGAGTGAACGCGGCAAGGAGCGAAGGACACTCGTATACAGAGCCATCATGGATTGCTTCCCATATCTACGGCAGGTCAGCCGACACTCGACATGTAGGCTCCCGGCGCATGCAGCTTACCGTTTTGGCGCAGCGCTCCAAGACCTGGGTTCTATCAAGGTTCTTGTAGTCTTCGATAGTATTGCAATTCTTAATGATGCCCTCGGCGCGACAGTAGTTGGGTGGTGTATCGTCCGAAGTCAGCGCGTTTGGATGTATCTGGATGCGGTTGGAGCGGCCTGGCGCGTCGTTTGCCCGCACCTCGTACAGGCCGAGCACTTTGCGTGCCGAGTCGTCAAGCTTGTCATGGTTGATCTTGATGTGCGCGAGAGCAGCATAGAATTGCACGTCGACATCGCTCTGCCAGGGCGCGAATTTGAGGGCAGCCATCATGGGCGAGTCGCGGGCAGTTGGAGGGGCAAAGGGTGTATGCAGTCCGACCGGGCGCTTGATGGATATGTAGGCGGCGGCGAGCGACTGTATTACCGAGCGTCGCCAGGAGTCACAAGAACGACGAGCTCGAGTGCACGTGCGGCGATCAGGCAGCTCGAGTGAATGTCTCAAAGCTGTCGTCAGGCAGCGCCGACCGGTGCGTGAGCTCCAGCACCGGCGCGCCTTCCCCCAATGCCCCGCACTATCCTCATTAGGCGGCGGGGCAGTCACTCGCACCACCACCACTTCACGCGTGCCTGCTGAGTCGAGCTAGCGACCCAGGAATCACTTTCGCCTTTCACGTCGTCACATCGAAACACCCGTACAGTCTTGCTGGAATGCAACCCGCGAGCAGCCGTGGGACTTTGTTTCCCCAGACAGTGCTTGCTTCACATTCTGCTCTTGTCCCGTACCAACTAACTCCGAACGGTGGGAACACGCTGACCAGATTTCACGCCAGCTATGACGTTTTGATCCGAGGCTGCCCGGCGCGCCAAACAAGTTACAGCATGGCTTTTCAAACTTCCTCATCACAAGCGAGCCGGCATTCTTCTGGATTGAGGACACACTGTTAGGGCACACAAGGGCGACCGTAGCGATCCTGCCTCGAAGACAAAGAAGAAGCTGAAAGTCAGCCCGATCAAGGCATCAGCGAAAAGAGACAAACTCATCCCAGTAGTGAGAGCCTTCTTTCTTCTCATCAAGAGTCAGGATCTCGACCGACTATCAACAAGCCAAGATCGAAGCCTTGCCGGCAATGGTCGAGAGGCATGCTGCGATGCAACAACCCAGGATGATTCTCTGCTCCATGTAGCATGGGACATTTTCCACCTTACTTCCGTCTCAGGACTCTATCCTGCTGCAGTCGACTACTTCTCACCGACGTCAAGCTAGTAAGCCCGAACGGAGATTGCGGGAGCTCTGCACTAATCTCACGTCGCGCCACACACCTGGATACTCAGCTGCACGCGGTACCTTCATCAATAGCTGGACCTGGTCAAAGGATTATAGGGCCAGTAGGTGTGGGTCTCACCTGGTACCGAGGGAGCCTTGATCTTGGTCTTGTCACTGATGATGAACGGGCCGCAGATGTGCCAACCTCCGCGGCTGCATGCCAGGGTGGCGTAATCGGGACCTCGACCCAAACGTCTGGCTTCAGCCGTCACAGGCTGTGCGTCTGTACATCAGCGCATCGGTCTGGTGATCATAGCAGCTCGCCTAAGGAGTCGCTCACGTCTAAGCTCGTGCTACACAGCCTTCGTCGCCCGCAGCATCAGCTTCATAGTGCCGTTGCATGACTTAACGAGGTACCCGGCTCAAAGTACCAGATATCGTTTCTGAGCCATGCCCATTTGTGCGCTCTGCAGTTTCATGGCCACCAACAACGGCGGCTCGTATTACCACAGCCAGCCTCGGCCCAGCCGGTTATTTACAGCATCGCAAACTCGACACGGCATCCAGTACTGACTTGCATGCCATACTGCACGTACACTGCTGATCGGTGGTGGCGGGCGTACCTGTCCGGGGTATGCAGACGCCTCACTGCCGGCACTTCTCAAAGCACTTCCAAGATCTCAGGCACACTTGACAATTGGTCGGCCTTCGTATTTCGGGGTCCGCGATCGGTCGTGAGAACGCGGGCCTCGATAACCACAACGCCGCGACTTCACATCATTATTATTTGTGGCCTAGTGGTTCGTGTATATGGTTGGCGATCTTCGGGAACGACAAAGGATGCATTGACAGCCTTGGCATGCACACTTAGGTGGCATTCATGTATTGGAATAATCAGTACTAAGCTATAAGGATGTATATACGGAACTCAGCTTAGCGTAGCTTAACGGAACTAGATTTAGCGACGATAGGAAACGAGTTCGTATTTACATGTGTCGTGAGGAGGTAACAGATAGGGTAATGGAAGAAGGGGGCACGCAAAACTATCAACATCCGAAGCGAAGTAGAGCGAGTGACACGTCATCAATCCCGTCTATCCTGACAGCCACAATCCCCTCCAAGACATAAACAAGAAAGCTATGCCTGAACTCCGCGGGAACACGCTGGAGTTAGGGACAGACTAGGGAAGCCTTCACCGTAGCAACCGCGAATCAAGTATCGGGCCGATGAAGGAACGGCTGTAGATAGCCGTCTACCAGATCTGTGCCGGAGAGCTGGGCCATTCGAGCGGGGGCCAGCGCTTCCTCAAGCCAGAGTCGTCTTGTGGGTAGATGGGTTTGTTACGGATGTAGTTTTCTGTAAAGTTTATCAGTTTGTTACTATCATAGAGAATGGCAGACGGCTTACCGTAGTTGTTGCAGGTGTTGAACCATTCACTGTTTTGAGCGGGCAAATTGATCTCACTCTGGCGCTCAACAAATTGGACACTGAGACCCATCGCAACATGGAAGGCAATGTGACAGTGCATCAACCAAGCTCCGGGATTGTCAGTTGGGTAAGCGATGACGAGCCAGCCGTTGGCTGGCAGGTGGTAAACGTCACGACGGGTCGGGTTGGTGAAGGTCAGGGAGCTCAGGTGGGTATCAATGTTGAACTGGCCAGAGCCTGTTCCAAGGACATACGCATCGTGTCCATGGAGATGGATGGGGTGGGCCAGAACTCCAGCTGGATTATTAGCCGCTTGTTGGATGATCCAGTACGTCCTGGGGCACATGGTCAGTGAAACAGTCAAAAGTCGAGGGGTTTGGGCGAATGTGGGGGATTGCTTACCAGGCAGCACTGTCCGAGATATTGATCAGGTTGTAGTTCTTCGGGTAGTTGCTTTGGCCCTTAGCCATGTATTCGAGTGTGGGCTCGGCAGGATCAATGATCATGCTCGTTCCGTTGACGGTCCAGAGCACGATGGACTGGTTGTTGGTAGCGACAGTGCGGTTATCGAAGGAAACGGGCAGTTGCTGGGCTTGATTGGCGAAGGTATCCTTGGGAACGTTTTTCGCGATCTTTGGCACTGTCTTAGGATCTTCGCATGTAGTGGGAGCACCGCTGAGTGCCGCTGAGTTAGGGTCCGCGACAGCCACGCCGTCGTAAGTGAAAATAGATCGACCAACCCCGGCGTTGAAGCTTATACATGGTGCGTGAGCTTCCGCACGGAACCAATAATTACCGGCTGTTTGGTTGGCGGTGAAAATGACGTCGTACCGTTGCCCAATGCCAACGAGAACCCAGTTTGTGTTGTAAGGTACGATAGGCACGAAGTCATTCGCAATAACGGTGAAAGGATGACCGTCAAGGGAAACGCGAATAGCAGCGTCGATGGACGGGTTGACAAGACGAAGGCGATATTTCTTGCCAGTCTGGATCTTCACTTTGTTGTACTTCCCAGTAGTCACTGAGCCTTCGGTCTTCTTGTTGGTGCCGTTGACGAGAATGTTGGTTCCAGCGGGTCCCCTTCCAGTCATCAAAGCTATGGAAGAAGCATGATAAGCTGTGATGTTGTACCAATCTTGTACAGTGTACGTGCCGAGATCAACATCATAATTGGCCGTGGCCGGGCCATTGATACTTTCGGTATGTTAGTAAAGATTCCGTGGGGCTAGTTGATATAATTACATGATTGTTCCCAGAGTACCGTCGCCATACTGAGCACTGAAGTGAGAGTGGTACCAACTCGTGCCGTATTCCGTGGCACGGAAACGATAAGTTTTGGTATCCCCAGGTGCTAGAGCGCACTCCGTGACTCCATTCACCTATTTAATACCTATTAGTTTCGTTCTCCTGGTCGATGATCTGGAACTAAGAACTTACGCCATCTTCCGTGTTCGAGTGCAACTGACGGAGGCCATGCCAGTGGAAAGAGGTACCGTTGTGTTGCATCTTGTTGCGTATGGTGATCTCGAAGGTGTCCCCCCAATTCCCAATGATGGTCGGGCCGGGCATCGAGTTATCGATAAGCAGGCACACACGCTCTCGACTGCCGTCAGGGTTACAGGTGGTGTTGGTGACAGCGAGGTCGTACTTGACCACACGTCCTGTATTAGGCCACGAATTGTACATGTCGGTGTTAGAATCGAAGCCAGGAAGCCAGCAGTTTCGACTGGTAGGACCGTTGGTACAACTTTGCTTCTTAGTGAGAGCATGAGGAGCATCCATGCGCTCAGCTTGGATCGGGGAGGCGTTTGCGGAGAGGGAAAGCCCCAAAAGGGCAGCCCCAATAGTTACAAACTTCATGGTAGGCCAGTAAAGATGCTGATAGTAAGAACGGTAGCGGGTGGTGTCCGAGAAGGCTAAATAGGCTTCAGATGAGACTGGAAGGCCGCTCTAGTTTGTAAGGAGGTAGTCGAGAGTTCTTTTATATTCGTTGTGAACGATAGTCACTAACCTCATAAGCTCACTTCGGCAGTTGCAAAATGCTACTCTGGTTCCTGGTCCGTATAGAGTCGTCCCGCCGTGATCCTGGCAAGTGAAGGGTCTTAGCTGGTGGTGCCCCTGCGTACACGAGCAGCAGGCCCTAGAGACGACTCGTTCATAGGCTGTGGGGGTCTCGAGGCCGTCGTGGGGACCACAAGGTAGCATTCACCGGAGAGGGCTTGCAGTAGTCGCCCATGCTCACGCTATTGAATGTAATTCCTGCTGCGGTGAGCATTGCCCATGAATCCTAGGACATCATGAAGAAGGGCGGGATTTGACTTTGACTGGTTGGCATGCTTCTTCAGCGCAGATGTGAGTCAACAGTCGTGACACTGCTCCTTCAGTGGACTGAGATAGTGAGCTTGTTGCGCTTTAGAGCAACATTTAGACGCTCATTCGATGCTGAGTCTGTGTTATCTCAAGGCAGATAATTTCCTAAAATAAGAACATGAGAAAATGACACAGATGACAGGTCGAAGACAAGCGTACCTTGCAGCATCGAGACATTGCCCAAGCTTCTGACGGAGGGTGGGCGGGACCGATTACGAACAAGCTCCACAGCCGAGCCACAGAAGGAGGCATAGTAGTCATAGCTTTCTGCCATTCAGACCGATAAAATCTAGCGAAAGGCACCCACAATAAGCCTCTGGGCGGTACGAATAGGATTGTATTAGCTGAATACCACGTCTTCGGTATCGCGAGTCCCGAGTATCACCGAAGAGGGAATTTATATCGAGCGATGTGCTGCACGCTATTCAACTGCATATTCGAACTAGTAACGTGTCGCTTTGTTAGCACTCGGCGTTTAGGATGGTGATGCGCGGGACGTTCATCTACAGTCCAGCTGATAGTTCGGAACTTTTAGCACGAGCGGTCTCAAGGCAATTGCTGACATCACGTCGAGTTTAGAATGAGAGGCACTTGAAACGATCCAGTCAACTCGTAACACGCTCAATCGATAGGTTTCGAACGGTGAAAGCCTTCACGTTGAATTATTACTTCATCAGCGATTTGGGTTGGCCCTTGATGCTCACTGCAAAATGATCTGTACCAATTTCAGGTGGTAGGCCTCAGTATGCATTTTTGCCCTGCATCAGAATGCGCTCTGTACCCTTAGCCATGTAAAATTACGAGAGCAACGCGGCGCAGCTTACCACCTTGTCGAAGTAGAGCTGATTGTTCGCTTGTGTATTTCAATTCTTGGAGGATTTCTGCGGGCATAGAAACATCAGCAAGCTTGCCCTAGGGCTGAAGATTTATCTCTGGTGGGTAATACGGTGGGGCCACTCTCAGCGCGAGATGTTGCGAAAACGAGTTGCCACGTGCATGCACTCCCACTTATGGGGGGACCTTTCGCATATTGGCCTGTTGCCGGTGCATGGGAATCGCCGTTCGCCTATAATAAAGTTTGCTATAGGCAACTGCAACACTCCTTTGACCCACCTAAGACGAGGCAAACCAGGATGGCGGTGAATACGATCCAGGCTACATCCTACGGGTTTGTCTGTGCGTATACGAGGACGTGGGCGTACCAAAACCCAGGTTTCAGTT
Source organism: Paraphaeosphaeria sporulosa (assembly GCF_001642045.1). NCBI lineage: Eukaryota > Fungi > Ascomycota > Dothideomycetes > Pleosporales > Didymosphaeriaceae > Paraphaeosphaeria > Paraphaeosphaeria sporulosa. The sequence continues at coordinate 80,880 of NW_017253366.1, forward strand.
AGAACCTTGAGGAGTTGATGCAAGTTACAGCCAGTTTTCTGCGGTGTTATGCGCCATCAAACAGTATAAATGATACAGACCTAATCAGCACTTCCATCGATCTTGATGCCCGTTCGCATCCGCTATCATGGGAGCTGGGATCTCGGCTCACTGACAGGGGTGGATCTCGAAGCGTCTTAGGGCCTTACGAGAGAGGGGAAAAAAGGAATGAGGAATCGAGTCGAGTGCGTTCGAGAAAGTGACATCTGGTACCGCAAAGAAGCCACATGGAATGCATCCCTGCCAGCCCACGAGGTTTGGGCCGGGGAAGGGTAGCTCCGCCCCGAATGCGTTGGGCCGATACAAGCCACAAAGCTTACAGGACCTCAGTACACCGGAGGCTGCAGTTGTTACGCGTTCTTGGTGAGAAGCGCCTGATCTACGAGACAATACTCCTGTGGTTCTCGTCATCGTGATTCTAAAAGGCCTGTAAAATTCAAGGGTTGTGTATAACAAAGCTGGGGGTGGGAGACGAAGGGGACCCACTCACAGCGAGAGCCAGTCTTGTGATGCTTCGTGTGGCGTAAAGGCAACGCGGCCGAACGATTTTTGCCCGAACACGTGCATTACCTTACAGCGGGAAGGACGAATACTCGTTTATTCGTTTCCGAAGCTGCGGTTCAGCGCTACTGACCGAATCCAAGCTGCAGGAAAGAGCTTTACCCATGCAAGCGAGAACCCGCGGAACCGTCCCAGCTGGCCTCACAGCTGTGATGATCTTGCCCCCTCGGAGTTACCTTGCTGTCTAATTTCGATAGTTCAATGCGGATATCGCGGGACGAGCCTTGTGTCAACCGACCCATTCCGCGCAGGGATACATGCCAGGCAAGCAGTCGAAGGATCAGGTTCGGTGATATGGGTACATTGGCGACATCGGGACGCATCCATCGCGGTGCCGGGATTTTGAGGCTTGCTAAAGACCCTTTTCGCTACTGCAGAAAATGACTCGTCCGGTACACATACGAAACAAGCGCTTGAAAGATCAGGACGGTCCGGCTCGGGCCCGCAAGTTGATCATACGGCCAGCGCCTATCGAGTAACCTTAGTGGACCTTTACATAACAGTGGCCATCATGCTTGGAATGATCACGCGCAGGCTCTGAGTTACGTACCTTATGCAGGGGCCATATCACATTTCCAAGGATGTAGCAGTCCACTTAGTGTACCAGGTACAGAGCACAGCGGGAGATGTAGATGCACGTCAACGGCGAAGTGATACCATGTCGAGGGCGAATGCTCGTCAGGATCAGTATTCCTTAGGTCCCGTGGGACGCCATCGGAGCCGCAGTTGGTCTGTGTCATCGTGGCATGTCTCTGTTCTAATGTTATTAGGAGTAGTCCGAACGAGGCTTATGTTGGCATGCGATAGTCTACCCCGATGCGATGGTAAGCGGCGCCACATATTTGCTCTGTCCACTCATATGTCTGACTCGATCTTCTAAGAGCTTCACAGGCCCGAAATGCCGAAAAGATAGAAGCTTTGCTCTACAGCAAGTCAGAGCTTGGATTTCGTGCTACCTCTTGGCGAATATTACTCTGTGACCCACGCAGGGCCGAGTGAATTCTGCCTCGAGTGTCGCAGCTGAAAAAGCACTACCAAATCGTTATAGGAACCGTGACCTGCGAAGCTTAAAAGTTATCGCAAATTCGGTCTCTCATTGGTGTTGAGCCAAGGCTTATTCCTCAGCTGTTGCAAAGAGGATCGATGATGATGACGATGAGTTAAGACCATTCCATAACCGGTCAGCGGAGAGCGCTTCGCTGTAGCTGCAGCCAATGATAACCCTAATGGGTCGGGGTGGGCGATAGAGAGACGGATGCAGGTAGATTTTGTCGGGAGCACATATGCAGATCAGGTCAAAGGCAAGGAGAGCGGCTCAATTGGACCGCGCATGATGGATCGAGTTCGAGGGGAACAGGTCATTCCACAGGTAGATATATACCTGCGTAGCAATAAAAGCCCTCAAACTCGCTCTAGCGTTGAGTACATTAGCTGCCCATTTGTACCAGCCACACAATAAGCTTACGAGTATACGATAAATCTCATGTTCTAACAGTGGAATTCAAAGCTCAAACACAAGGAGCGGTTCCTCAGGGTTGCGCCAAAAGGCACCCGGAAGCCGGCGGCCAACGATTAGCAAGCCAGTCTTACGACAGCCAACGACTATGCTGCTGCTACAGCATGACACTAAAGATCTAGGAGTTGTAGGAGATGGGGCTGGTCATTGGGATGGTTGATGACAGACAGGCGCAGGTGGCGCGGTCATGGTTGCATCGAAGCAAGCTACATTTCGGAAATGGCTAATTAACCTTTTGAGGAATGGCGAATATATAGGGCACAACTTCTCCCCAGTGATCCATCGCAACGCCAGTCGCGAACATCAACGCCCGACAGCAAATTTAGTCACAACAGTAGCAGTCTGCTGTTAGTGAATGCAGTGTCCAGGCCTACTTGCAGACCCTCCTGATGTAGCAGTCGCGGTGAGCTTTAGCTACCAGGCAGCCACTACAGACCTCCCCGATCGACAGTTCCGACACCTCAATCTCAAATTTACTCCGTGTCCTCCGAATCTTTGCAATGGCCTGCTTTGAGCTAGCAGAGACGCTGACGATGAAATTCCCGCACATGTAGAGCTTGTCATTCCAAGGGACTACGCGTGTTAATCATTTATAGTGACACCAAACCTTGATCAACACCTGCTTCTATCCAAGTGAAGAGGAGCTCCTTCGCCGAAGGACTTGTGTTTTTGGAGCTTGGGCATATCCTAGGGATCTTTCACATTATCGTCTGATATTACACTCGAGCATAACGACATCGTGGAAGCCTTATATTAGCAGTCAGATAGAGTAGATTCCACCATTCTTCAAGAGAAAAAGGACAGATATGAAATCTCGCAGGAAAGATTCAAAGTATATGGGTCGGGTAAGCGGCAGCTCGCCTGTTTCACTTTGTGACCAATAGCGATCGCTAAGTCCAGGCTTGGCCTCCAGGGATTGTCCGCCTTCAGGCACCAGCTTTATGGTATACGAGACAAGTGGGAGGCACTGAGATCGTATTGACTTGAAGACCTCGTCACAAAAAAAAAACAAATCTAGTACTCATTCAACAATCGAGCTGCATACTATGGCAAAGGTTCGCCGAATCCGCATTCCGTACGATTCGCATCCATTGTACAGTTTGCGGCGCAGCATCCTCATCGCAGGCACTGTTGGTGTACTCCTCAACACCGCCATTTTACTCGCACTTTCCAGTAGTTATGGAGGCATGTATCGATTGCCAAACTTCGTCTTATCCACAGCTCTTCTTTGCGGATCCATTGCCTTCGTCTCATACGATTTGGTCACCTATGGAACACGAACGGCAGTAATTTTAGCATCCCAAGCAAAAGACGACGATACATTGTTGCCCCAAGTTGCTCATGCACAGCCAACATGGCCCTCGAAGGTATTGTTGGTCGGGGATTTCATCTTCGCTGTTGCCCTACAGTGGCTGTTCTGGGGGTTGTTCTTCGTCGTTGCAAGCAGTGGCTATTATGACCGATACGGTGGGTCAGAAACGTTGGAAGCATGTAAGTGGCTCGTCAAGTTCACAAAATTTCTTATGCGTTGGGGCGCGGTGAATTGACTCTGCATAGATGCCAACCTAACAAACTTCGCGGCTAGTGTGCTTCACGGAGTCGCATTCTGGAAAGAATTATTAGCGAGGAAGAAGTCACAATGGCAACGCGACCTCGACACAAGACCCTGCGGGCACTGCGGTCATGTCACTAGCATACAGGATGAAGCTTCCCACAGCGAAGCAGTCATTACAGCCCTCAACGAGCAGGCAGGGCCTTCGAGTGAACCAGGACCCTCAACTCATCCCACCCATACCAACTTCGGTAGGATAAGAAAACTGGTCCTTCCAAAGTGGGCCCGACCAGCGAGTGTTCGTCGCCACGACAGCACTGATGATAGGGACGTTGAGAAAGAAGCTGCTGGTGATGGTGCGGGTGAGCCTTTACTTGTAACCCCTGATGAAAGCACAGAATTTGCTGGGCAACCGTCAGGGACATACGGATCCATGTCGCAGAGTGTCGAGAGCCTAAGTAGCGTACCGGAAACAATTGTGAAAAAGAAGGACAAGGGCAAGAAGAGAATGGTGGATGTGGATGAATGCTAGCATGCATCATTCCCTGGAGATTGTCGTATTAGTGCAAGCCGCAGATCCGTAAACTGGAGTACGTATGTGCCAGATGCTTACATATGAGAGAATGCATTGGCACACGCATAAGAACAAATTTACGAAATGTTGTCAAAGGCAATCCCAAGTCTTAAATGCAGCTATTATCATTCGTAGACTCTTTGCGAGCTTTGCAAGCCACAGTAAAATGTAATGCAGACACTGTAGTCTCTCCATCCCGTTCGCGTTGATGTCCCTAGGGCAAGTATGATGGAAACTTTTTCGAACAATGCAATCTAATTTAGAGAAACGCTGGCCTATGCATTATATCCCAATACCCTTGATCTTTGAACTTCATCGTCACGACAGTTATCTACCGATACGACAGTGTCCTTGTCAACAGATCTCCAGGCTTTCCAAACACAGGCTCCAAGCGTACACCTCCAAAAGTCCACCCGTCAATAGCAACACCTTCTTCGAACTTCCGACTCACGATGAATCCCAGCGCCCCATCAAGGCCCACACTGACCTCAACGTCACCTTCGATCTCCATCCACATCTTTCCGACGTTTTCATTGTATATTCTTTTGCCTACACGTACTCTGACTGCATCAGGATGAAGAAGCACTGGTACCACATCGGGTGTGATGTTCGCATCAACATAACGCTGCGCGAACGTTGTTGCGTCAAATGGCTTGCCAACGGAGAAGACTAGATCGTGAGGCGGCGTGTGCACCGATTTTTGGAACGAGACGATGAATTGAACGCGGTAGCGCCCCTGGGGAATGCCAGTCTTGATGGTGCGCAAGCATATGTTCTCGGCGTTGATGCACTGGTACACTGCTGCTTCTTCTCGCCGGCCGTCGTGATCGAGATCTTCCGCCACGGGAAATATGCGCCTTAACTTGCCATCGCTGACGGCCATCCCGCCCTCGCCGGAGGGCGATGTATCGCGGAAGTGGCTTAGTTGCGATTGGTGCTCCATAGTACTTACAACCCCCAGAGGAAGACCGGTCTTGAAGTCGACTTGGACTAGTTGGAAGGACTGATCGATGAGTCCACGACCGTCCATGCCAACTCGAAAGTGGGTAGCGCCAATCTCAAATTTCGGAGGTAAAGCTGAGAGCTTAGCCATCAGCTCGCCCAACTGTCGCGCAGTTCGTAGCTGCTTTGCATCGCGCATGTATTGTTCTGTGAGTGCTGCCATCTCGTCTTCCTTCATCCACTGTTCTAGGCTTACATTGGCGAGGCCGCGATCGACGTCAAAGCGATAGTACCTCGTCGATGTGTTGTAGTACATCCTCTTCATCTCGTTGTCAACTCTCTGGGTACTAGTCGCCATTCCTGCCAGGGCAGAGACTAGCGCAATATCCGTCCCTAACCCGAATGGCAACCATGAGCCAACGTTGCCAACGCTAGGGATCGACTGGAGACCAGTTCCAACTGAAACAATGACACCAATCGGTCGTCCCTCCCACAATGCTTTGGCTGCGTAATCCACCTCTGCGCAAGGGTTGTTGAAACCCACACCACCGTCCAGATAAGTGACTTTGGGTGTGCCGAACTGCATCTCTTCAAAGAATGTCGGCGCTGCCGAGGTTGCTCGTAAAGCTTCCCAGATCTTTGTTGTTCGATCATTGGGATCATATGTCGATAGAATTCTGGGCAACCCCAACGCTTGCTTCAGTGATGTAAGGACGAAACCTCTGCAGCCCTTCGCATTCTTTCTCTTATGGACGCTGAGTCTGGGCTTAAGTTTCCAGGTGTCGCTTCTGCAAGGTGTTGAATTAGTGAATGGGTTGTTTCTGTCGGTTGCTGAGAGTAAAGGTCGCTGCTCGTCTGCAATGTTGCTAGGCGGCGGCGACAGTACACCATTAGTCTGTGGTAGTACACCTGGCGCATTCTTCAACGTTCCGACAGGACTTTCTGTGACAATGTCCGGCACGGTATCAGACCAAATGCTATCGCGAGGGAGTTCGCTCTCTGGCAACTCTTCAAACAGCGAATCGTCCCACATCAACTCATCCTGATCGTAGCCTAGGTCAACGAGAGCTTGCTTAATGGCATTTTCTAAGACCACTCCAGAAAATCGACTTGCCCCAGTCGGTATCTTCGCTCCAAACATTTTGATCGATCTGTCATTCTTGAATATTTGCTCGGCGAGCTTCGTATAGATATTGATGCATTGCTTGCAATCGAGTTGGAGTCGCGAAAGGAGGATAGCGATGATGCCGCCGGTGCTCGTGCCACCAATTAGGTCGAAATAATCGCATGGCTTAAGTGCTGATGTATCGTTGTTCAGTCGTCGTCCCAATCTCTTCTCTTCTTGTGCGATGCTTTCCATCAAGTCATCCAACACCATCAAGCTTGACAACCCTCGCACGCCGCCACCATCGAGTGACAGCAAGCGCAGAGGCGCGTGAGGGTTTATTTCCGCCCTCGAAAGTTCCATGGTGGTACGCGTGGCGGCGATGCGAAGTAGTGGAGGAAAGATGTGTATGGCTCTCGACACTTCCGTCGGCGGTTACCCGCCTCAGTTCTTAAGTCAAGGTAGACTCCTGAGAGTTGGACGCTCTGAATAACACAAAGACCGATGGGTATGGTGGCTGGAGCTTTGGCAGAGGTTTGTTTTAGGGGAGTTATAGTGTGGCGACATGGAATAGACGATGGCTGTGGCTACAGTCACCACGACGCGCATACGCGAGGCCGCCTTCGTTGACTGCGACAATATAGGAGGCCTACAATGTAGTGAGTCAACCTAGGTGCGAGGCAGAAGTCAAGAGCTTCAGCCTTGTTTGCTAGTTAACCACACTTCCGGAACGAGACTATTTGACGTACGGTTGCCTGCCAGCCTCGAGTACTAATTTTGGACGGTTTCAACGACGTTGACGTCGTCGCTATTCGGATTATGAGGTGGGCGCCTCTGTCAGCTGCCTTAGTGATTCGCGTCGAAGGTCATGAGCGCGTGGCTGCTCAGCGCCTCACTTCGCATTTACATAACGAGGTGTGCATGGAACTACGGGTAGGCGACGGGGTCCAAAACGCCCAAGCCAACCAGAAGAAGGCATTCTCCACATGGCAAAGGAGGCACAGTGCATTATCGTCGAATTAGAAACACAGCTATCACAGCTAGCGCCCTCCATGTAGACACATGCGAGCCGACTAACCGAGAAGATGGGTGTATCGTGTTCAGAGAGACAGTAGAAAAAGGTAAGATCGTGTCACATTGAGATGGTGCTGCGCCTCGATTGAGATCGAAATGGATGGTCAGCAATTTTAGCCTAGCCAACGTCAGCTTGAGGCTCAAGTCGTCCACGTGTTGCTACAACGGGAGGGATCATACATCCACAGGCAGTATGGAAATGTATTGGTGTGACCTTGTTACAGAATCCAACGGCCCATGGAACCGGTCGGCAGCTCTGAGTATTTGAGCGCAGGCAGGCTTTGAGCATTCTGCCTCGAATTCGATCGTGCTTGTGTAGGATCCCCAACGTGGTCATGAGATTAGATACTACTTTGAAATACGATACAACATGTGCTCAATACCCGTGTTGTGGCTGACGCGGCGACAGGACACTCGCGGATTGGTGCTAACACTCAGCACACGTGGGAACTGGACATCGTCAAGGCCGCAGAGTAGCACTGGCTCTGCCCCAGTGTTATTGCTGCTACTCGGAAGCAGCCCGACCTTCACCACCAGGTCTATACAAGCGATACACCAAGGTATCTCGTAGCCCTAATATAGGGTTGTCAAAGTCCTTCTCCCTCAGCTCGTGCAGCTTGAACCCGACCTTTTCTAGAACATGTTGGCTAGCCACAAGTTCTGGATCCGTTTGTGCTTCGGCGTACTCAAAGCGACCTTGTGGGCCTCCCGCGAAGTGCTCAAAAAAGAGCGGAATGAAGCCTCGCAATGCTTCTGTCGCATAGCCTTTGCCCCAGTACTTGTGATTGAGCATGTATCCGACCTCGGGTGCTCGCACCGCCCCTATCATACCGATGACGCGTGGCGATGTCGTCGACGCACCGGGCGCAGAGGGGAGGAGCTCGACGACGAAGTTCCAGCAGTTATCGCGGTCAAAGCAGCCCTGGATCCAGGCTCTGGACTTTTCGACATCGTCGGACGGTAGAAGAGGCCTAATCCAGGTCAGCGCAGGGAATTGCGCAGTAGCGCATGGAGCGAAACTCACGTATGCTTCATCGTCTCGGGGTGGCTACGCATTAGCACTATATCCTCCGCATCCTCCATCGTGAGGGGGCGAATCAGTAACCTCTCCGTGCGAGCCGTGATCGTCGCGTCGACTACAACCATCTCCAGGGACTTGAGACCGTTCAAGAGCCATGGTGCGGTGTGCGTCGCTTGTTATTAGTATTCGTGAGGAGCTGCAGCCACGCGACATAGCCTTCCAGTCAGTCATCGAACGCTAGCCGCTTCAGACACCGTCTTTTGATGACACGTCCCGCAACAACAAATCGACGCCCGCGACCGCAAGCCTGAACGGGATGACTCCCTGAAGAAAAATCCAAAAGAGATAGGTGCGAATTGGAAAGCTCCGCTGCGACGCCGCGTCCGGATCACTGAGCGATGTCACAATCAGTTGTTTCCGCATCCGCGCAGGGAGCGACGTTTCTCATTCTGCTCCAAGTCGGTTCACGAGCACTCACCTTTGCTGTCAATCAGCTCCTGTTGCGCTTCTTGTCGCCCGAACAGCTCGGTGCCTCTGCGCAGCTCGAGCTCTTTTCTATTTCGGTGCTATACTTTGCACGCGAAAGCCTGCGCGTTGCCGTTCAGCGCCAAACCCATGGCACTCAGGCGGTAGTGAACCTTTCCTACCTTGCCGTCTTCTTCGGCATTCCACTTATCTACGGCCTCGCGCTCTTGTGGCTATCTTCGGAGATACCGAATGTGCCGCATTTCGTGGATGCATTGAGCGTATATTGCTTAGCTACCTTCATCGAGCTTCTTACCGAGCCTGCTTTTTCAGCTGTGCAGCAGAAGCTGCTGTACAAGATTCGAGCCTCAGCTGAGAGTACGGCTACAATCTTGCGATGCTTTGGGACGTGCGGATCTGCCATTCTGGCAAGCAAATATGGGGTGAATGTTGGCGTGTTACCATTTGCAGTCGGACAGCTAGGTTACGCTCTTGTCTTGTTGGCTGTCTATACCTACAGGATGTGGCCGGTAGCGCAGAAGGAAAGCTTCTCACTTCTGCCGAAGCAGATACGGCCTACAAGAGATATGCCAGTCGTTCTCAACCATTTCCCGATTCCGCTATTGCGCATAACAGGATCGCTCTCCCTACAGTCGGCACTTAAATACATCCTCACCCAAGGCGACTCGCTCCTCATCACAAGGCTGGTTTCCCTCACGGACCAGGGTGCGTTTGCTCTTGCGTCCAACTACGGCGGCCTCATCGCACGTATGCTCTTCCAGCCCATCGAGGAAAGCAGTCGAAACCTCTTCGCCAAACTATGTGCCGACACCGAGCCCACTCCAGTCACACGTTCAGCAGAGCAGACTCAGAACCTCACCAAAGCCTCCAGAATCCTAAAGATGGTTCTGCGTATCTACACGCTCATCTCGCTCGTAGCCGCTATCCTCGGTCCCAAAGTAGCACCGTTGCTCCTCTCCATCGTGGCAGGAAGCAAATGGGCCAATACCTCGGCTTCGGATGTCCTGGCAACGTACTGTCGTTACATCCCATTTCTCGCCATCAACGGTGTCACAGAGGCATTCGTAGCCGCAGTAGCCACCAACCGACAGCTTTACTCACAGTCTTTATTCATGGGCCTGTTTTTCGCTTGTTTCGCCGGCAGCGCCTGGTATTTCATCTCGCATCTCGCATGGGGCGCCAGTGGTGTCATCGCTGCTAACAGTGTGAACATGGGCCTACGCATAATCTACAACATGTGGTTCATCCAGCGGTTCTTCAAGGAAAGGGATGTGAGCTTCAGCGTGTTTGACTGTCTGCCGTCGAACCCAGTCTTGCTGTCTGCGCAGTTCTATCCATGGGCGATGCAGTTCAGGCCCAGACCAGATTGGCTCTTGCGATACGGTGTGTTTGGGGAGCTGGCGAGTCTAGGAGTCGTGGGCGCATCTTGGGCATTTGTGATGCTCTTCTTCGAGGAGAAATTCCTGCTGGAATGCTGGCACACACTGCGTCCGTCACCTGAGAAAAAGGACTCGTAAACTAGGTAGCGATTCAGGTACTCCCAAGATCACAGTCCTTGCTTCACGACCTGGTATCTGGTGCAGTCGTCACCCTCCACACCTGCCCCGCCAATGCTCGGAACGGCTTCCGACCGCACCAACAAACTCTTTCCGACCACACATCTCCACACGTCATCCCCTCATCTCCAGGCCTCGCCTCTCAATATTCGCGCATCACACGATCCGGCATTTACCTAATATTCGCGCGCACCCCTGCATTTCCTAAGGGTAACGGAAACTACGTGGTGTTCCGAAAAGAGATTTCCTGGGGGTAATAGCTTGCGGGGCGGACCGCGAACGGTGTGAGCACTAGGATTTATCGCGCCATTGGGCTCGGCGGGCTTGGTAGAGCGAAGGAAGCGCGAGTCAAGATTACGAAGGATCTGTTGGGAATGGCGGGATTGGAGAGATGCGAGTACTACCATGGGTTGGTGGACATGGGAAGGTATGCTTGAGTTTACTTTGTGAAGGGTGTAGGGGGAGGGGGACACTGTAGACGATGAGCAGTGGAAGGAGCTTCATATCAGAATGCACTGTACATTAGGCGGTTGTATGCCGTAGATAGCATATGTGTGTGGTCTGACTGACTGTCGTAGCAACGGCATCCGCTTCTCCATCACCGACCTCCAACCTCCAACAGCTCGCATTTTACCCACGCTGTACCTCTCGCGAGCAGCCATATCTCTCTACGATGCACAATTCACGCCTTCATCAAACGATCCCATACCAATCCCACATGAGACCATCGAGAGGGTGATCAAAGCACTGCTACGTTTCAAATCCACCTGCCACGACTTCGGTGTACCAGAACACCAGATCCGAATCGTAGCCACAGAAGCTACTCGCAAGGCCATCAACTCCCAAGAATTTCAGAATGTGATCCACGAGAAGACTGGATGGAAAGTACAGCTGCTGGAGAAGGAGGTGGAGGGGAGAGTTGGAGCCTACGGCGTCGCAAGCAGCTACGCCAATGTTTCTGGCTTGGTGATGGATTTGGGAGGTGGCAGCACCCAGCTTACATGGATCATGACTGCGGATGGAGAAGTGAGGATGTACGAGAGGGGAAGCGTGAGTCTGCCGTACGGCGCGGCGGCGTTGGCCAAGAGACTGGAGGCTGCAGGAGCGAAGGGAAGCAAAGCATACAAGACCTTCGAGCAGGAGGTAATGGGCGACCTGAGCGATGCTGTCCGGCAGATTGATATCCCTAAAGAATTGTTTAAACAGGGAGAAGGCCTTCACTTGTACTTGTCAGGTGGCGGATTCCGTGGCTGGGGCTTCGTGCTCATGTCACAACACAGCATCAGGCCGTATCCTATTCCGATCATCAACGGCTTCAAGGTCAAGGAATACTCGTTCCAGGATACGCAGGCTGTCCGCGCTGCCGTCTTTGACGAGGACACGCCCGATATTTTCAGAGTATCGCAGAGGCGGGCAAGCCAGGTTCCAGCCGTCGCTTTCCTGGTTGATTGCCTCTCAAAAGCATTACCCACTATCCAGGATGTCCACTTCTGCCAAGGTGGTGTGAGAGAAGGGATGCACTTTGCAGAGATGGAACCGATGCAGAGGAAAGAGGATCCCATCGTCACCGCGACCAAAGCTTATGCAAGAGAATCAGCCCCTGAGATTGTTGGTTTACTGTTGAGTGCTCTCCCGACACCATCCCCGTTGCCGTTCAACACGGCCCTTATACAAGCCTTCGCGCAAGCCCTCTATGCCCACGCGGCATTTCCGAAGGACGTTTGCGCTGGTGCGGCTCTGAGGAGCACATCGACCGGCTTCTTTGCATCAACACACGGCATGAGTCACGAGCAGCGTGCAGTACTGGCAATTCTGCTGTGCGAACGTTACGGCGGGTTCCGGTCACTAAGTCCCACGGAGCAAGACTTCTACCACCGCCTGTTGCAGTTGCTTCCGGGCGACCTGAGCTGGTGGTGCGTGCATCTAGGGCGTGTTGCTGCGGTGGTTGCAGTTGTATATCCAGCTGGTGTAATCAGAGAGCAACGTCTGGATATTCAGACGACTTGGGCCGCGACCAAGAAGGGCAACGACAAAGTATGCATTTCGTTCAGCTTTCCGACACTGGCCCGTGTCGACGAGATGGATGAAGCACTCAACGATGCACTTGAGCAGGTGGACAAGGCGGGGAAGAAGAAGAACTGGGTCGCTGGGCATGGTTATAAAGTGGAGGTAAGTATCGGAAAGTAATTGAAACATGGTCGAGCCAGCAGCCAAGAATCATAGAGACGGACTTTGAAACTTGCGAAGTGTGCAAATCGTACGCGCAGGATATGTCTTTCGTAGCATGCTGTGAGGGCATTGTGGCCGGCATGTTCACTCAGAGGCGTGGCAGCGTTTCATGCATAGCGTCAACTCAGGATGGGTTGTAACTCGCAAGGCTCTAGATTCTGACAATGACTCAAGAGGTAGCATCCTATACCGGAGCTCGGTTTGTGCAACACGGAGTGGCGAGCATCGTGATCTATTCCGGGCAGTCGGAGGCCGTGGATCTCAGGGGCAAGGCATCGTGACCTTGGAGGTGGCGGTGTGGAGTCATGGCCGCTCAGCAACGTGACCAAGCACGCCGGTCGACGACAAACCCGACCGGAGGCTGCAGCCGTGCACCGTTCCACGTGCCATGAGCACCCACCGCTGAAAGGACACGTCTGGTCAGCCGCACTGCAAGCGTTGCGCGGTGCCAAGGATCGTGAAGTCTGCGCAGCTAGGTTCGGGTCGGGGTGCAGCGGTTGGGTTGGCGGCGGGGCGAATGGGGGGCGGTGCAGCGCGAAGGGTGGTGTATGCCACTGGGTCCATTAGCAATTATGGCGCACGCTTTGGTCATGATTGTAAAACTCTGCGGTCGAGTGCGTGCTTTTGTGAAGTTCGGCAGCCCCAAGGTGGCAGCCCATTACGTGAACGGGCCAATGGCAGCGGGCCGCGCTACGGCTAGTCCACAGCGTTTTCTGGGGAAGCTGCAGGCTTCTCTGCTCGGCTTCGGGCGGGTCAATCACTCATCGTCAGGTACCAGAGGCCTTGCATCAGCCCGCCGTGTATAAAATGGCCGCACCCCGACAGCAGCACGCTCCCGCCAGCTCATTGCGTTGGCGGCTGTCTGACCCGTCCTTGACGTCTTATCAGCCCACCGTCCCTTATCTTCGGCCGTTTCATGCGCCCGGGTTGCAGCGTTGCACAGCTCGCATCATCCATACACGGCCCAAGGCGGCACATCACTACCGGAAACACGCTCTGCTGCCATCCACAGTCAAGCATCGAGCGGTGAAACCTCAGACTCCAATTGGCGACCAGGAGCTTATCCATCGGAAAGCTTGAGTTGCTGCTGTGTTGTCGTGGATTGTGGATTCTTACCCAGGTGAGCTAGCTGCGTCATAGTGCCCCCAAAATAAATAGCCCATCGCGACTGCCTCTGGCGGCGTGTACGGCGCCGAGGACCCTTGAGGAGCATTCTGCGGCCCAATTCTTGCGGAGCTCTGCCTCCACTGCTATCCTACGATTGCGACGCCCCAATTTCACCAATATTGCTAGCAGTGCTAACGCCCGCTCTTTGTTACAGACCCCGCCAGGCCCCTCACAGCCCGCCTCAGCGCTAGGCGGACCACCGTACACTTGATCCCACTCGTTGCAACCTCTTTGCCAGCCCAGAGCCTCGCACCATCCCCAATCGCTAGCAGGTCTTCTGTGCTTATACCGGGTTGATCACACAGACCGCCCGCCCTCACAAACCACAACATGTCGACTCCCGTTAATGGCGCCGTCGGCGGCGCTCCCCAGAACAAGCTGCTAGACCAGGTCCTTCAGCCTCCGGCAAGAAATCCCTCGCCACTGCCCACACACATGAGCCTTCCGGGCTCAGGACACTCAACACCGCGAGTCATTCCCCGGGAAGGCCCTGGTGGCTCCGGCTATGTCGCCCAAAAGTTTGACGGCAAGGAGAAGCAAATGGAGGAGGTCATGGACGGCATAGAGGAGAAGGGCTTCCTCCCTACCGAGTTTGTCGAGACGGAGACGCAGTGGTTCTACAACGAACTGGGCATCGACGACATGTATTTTGCAACGGAATCGGTCGACACGTAAGTTGAGACGAAAGCAGCCAGTACCCTAGCTCTGGTACTAACATTGCCCAGCATTGTCAACCACGTTCTCTCCCTATACGCCGCCAAGGTTGCCGCATACGCCCGTCAAGACAAGCGCCTCGAGATCCGCTTGGACAAAGAAGCCGAAGATCACGCGGTCTACATCGACACGAGCAGACCTGGAGTCTCAGTGGTCGATGGCCCGCAATACGAGAAGCGTATCGGCGAGAAGTATCTCCACCGCTCAAAGGGCGCTGCGGGCTATCGTGTGGAGAGCTTCCGTTCAGCTAGCCCTCTGCCCGGCAGCCAGGACCAGCAACTCCGCTGCTACTTCGTGTACCAGTGCGATTTCGTTGATCCCTCCCCAAGCGCTACCGAGACCAACATTGAGAAAATCGGAGACAAGAGGTTCCTCCAGAAGGCAACAGCCAACACAAAGAAGATCTACCAGGAAGCTTTGGAAGTAGCTGTTGAGCGCACTGGCCCCGTCATTGAGTACTTCGATATCGAAGGATCTCGTGACAAGCGTTTGGTGATTGCCTACAAGCAGGGGACTGCTATGGGCTTCTTCAGTGCTTTGAGTGATTTGTACCACTACTATGGCCTCACAACTTCAAGGAAGTACGTCGAGCAATTCTCCAACGGGTACACCTGCATGTCTCTGTATCTTCAGGAGATGCCCGGAGCAGCTGGCCGCAAATACCCCCCGATTGAAGCCTCGGTCCACCAAATCATCAAGGAGGTCTCTCTGCTATACTGCATCCCCCAAAACAGGTTCCAGGCACACTTTGCCACCGGACGCCTCAGTCTGCAAGAGACCATCTACGCGCACTGCGTTTGGGTGTTCATCTCGCATTTTCTCAACCGCCTTGGAAGCGAGTACACCGCTTTGGCTTCGATGCTGGATGGAGAGAACAGTGCCCACGCCGAATTGCTTTCAAAGCTGAAGAAACGCTTGCGGACGGAGACGTTCACTGCCGATTATATCCTTGAGATCATCAACGAATATCCGGAACTGGTCCACAGCTTGTACCTTTCTTTCGCGAACACTCACTACGTTCAGACTAGGGGTGAGCAAGACGACTTCCTGCCGACGCTGAGTTTCCTGCGCCTCAAGGTGGACAAGGTACTCACCGACAGCGAATTGACAGACGCAATCAACAAGGTAGTCGTCAATGAGCATCACCATATGGTCATGAATTCGTTCCGTATATTCAACAACTCCGTTCTCAAGACGAACTTTTACACTCCCACCAAGGTTGCGCTGAGTTTCCGCATGGATCCAAAGTTCCTTCCACCTTCGGAGTACCCTCAACCTCTATATGGCATGTTCCTTGTCATAAGCTCCGAATTCCGCGGATTCCATCTTCGTTTCCGCGATATTGCCCGTGGCGGTATCCGCATTGTCAAGTCTCGCAGCCAAGAAGCATATGCTATCAACGCCCGATCCATGTTCGACGAGAACTACAACCTCGCCAACACGCAGCAGCGCAAGAACAAGGATATCCCTGAGGGAGGCTCAAAGGGTGTCATCCTGCTTGACTACCACCACCAGGACAAGGCACGTGTTGCATTTGAGAAATACATCGACAGCATTCTCGACCTTCTGCTCCGGCCAAGCAGCCCAGGTATCAAGGACCCAATCGTCGACTTGCACGGCAAGGAGGAGATTCTCTTCATGGGTCCTGACGAGAACACTGCTGATCTCGTTGACTGGGCGACTGAACACGCTCGTTTCCGTAATGCGCCATGGTGGAAGTCTTTCTTCACCGGCAAGAGCCCCAAGCTGGGTGGCATCCCGCACGACCGCTATGGCATGACCACTTTGTCAGTCCGCGAATACGTGTTGGGCATCTATCGCAAGTTGAACCTTGACCCAAGCAAGGTCAGGAAACTGCAGACTGGTGGACCTGACGGTGACCTTGGCTCCAATGAAATTCTTCTCAGCAATGAGAAGTATATCTCCATCGTCGATGGCGCGGGCGTTCTAGTAGACCCTCAAGGTATCAATCACGAAGAACTCCTCCGACTAGCCAAGGCCCGTGTCATGATCAACAACTTTGACGTCTCGAAGCTCTCTCCGGAAGGCTACCGTGTCCTTGTTGACGAGAATGACGTCAGGCTACCAAATGGCGACCTAGTCGCCAATGGCACCACGTTCCGCAACACCTTTCATTTGCGACATGGAGGAGGCCTGCAGTACGACACTTTCGTCCCTTGCGGAGGCCGTCCCGAGTCAATCGATCTCACCACAGCGAACAAGCTTATCGTTGACGGAAAGTCAATCATCCCCTATATCGTGGAGGGTGCCAACCTGTTCATCACTCAGGATGCCAAACTCAAGCTGGAGAAGGCTGGCTGCATCCTCTACAAGGATGCCTCAGCGAACAAGGGTGGCGTGACTTCGTCCTCCCTCGAAGTTCTTGCGTCCCTCACCTTCGACGATGAAGGCTTTGCTAAGCACATGTGTGTTGGTGACGATGGAACCCCACCTCAGTTCTATAATGACTACGTCAAGTCAGTCCAGGCTATCATCCAGAACAATGCCAGACTTGAATTTGAGGCTATCTGGAGAGAACATCAGAAGACTGGTACCCCTCGCAGCATTCTGAGCGACACATTAAGCATTGCGATCACCAAGCTCGACGAGGAATTGCAGAAGACTGACTTGTGGGACAATATTGAGTTCAGGAAGTCTGTCCTCAACGAGGCTCTGCCGAAACTATTGTTGGAGCAGATTGGCCTGGAGAAGATAATGGAGCGGGTAAGTACATTTGGCTTGCACATAGCCCACCTTGGGGTAATACACTGTACTAATGAACATGCAGGTACCCGACAACTACATCCGCGCCATCTTCGGTAGCTACTTGGCGAGCCGTTTTGTGTACACCTACGGTATTAATGCGAGCCAATTCGCCTTCTTCGACTTCATGAACAAGCGGATGTCTAAGCTCAGCATTGAGGCATAAGGGCCCATGTCGCGAGCGTTATTTCATTGATATACCTTGTAATGCATCACATGAATGGTCATATGGCGTTTGGTTGGGAAAAGTCTGGTTGGCACACTTGTCCGCTATTGTTATTATTCTGGGCGACGTCTGTGGTAAAGGCGTCGGAGTTTATCCAGCACCCAATGTGAATCCCGCATGGGGGAGGGTGGGGTACTCGGCGCGTATGCACCGTAGCCGCCCATAGAGGCGTGGCTGGATGCAACCCAGACAAATCAATTCACATGCAATCTTTATATATGGCCTTTTCGTTTCTGTCTGCGATGATCAACTCTGATAATGTGCCTGAAGCGTGCAACCGGCTACTCTCCAAGCACAGTAGCCGAAATCAACAATTGGGCTTTTGTTAGCGTGAAAAGTGGGATACACTGTCAGATAATAGTCGTATATTCGGAACATGTAGTGAGCTCCTCAAGGGTAAATTGTGCTCCAGAAGTCTGTTTTTCCTGTCAGTCACTGTGAAGCGTGTCGCGCGAGTTGGGTCACGTCTAGAACCCGGAGCTCGATCAGAGGTAACCCACCCATCGTATGCGCAAGCAGCAGCTAGACTAAGCAGATAATATACGCCGCGACTAGCCAATGCAGCCAATGACCGGACTTTTGATCTGGACGTGAAACCGAGCAGGAAGGAAGGACGTGCGTCGCACATAGTAGACAAAGTCCCCGCGTCTCCCGTCCCTCACAACAACGCTGCTGTCACGTCTCCACCACACGTCGCTTTACAGTTCTCATAGTAAGTCATTTCAGAGTCGCGTATATCTTCATCGTCGTGTCTCTTTATTCTTTCCTTCCTATCAAGTTGCGTTGCGCGTTATCTTGGCCATACTTTGGCGCGTGGCGCGAGACACGTCGAGCTGCAACAGAGCCAGCACCAATCTTGAGCGCCTCGCACACGACGCGTGTCTCCGCTTGCGATATCTCTCGGGACAGCATCGGATGCATTTCCTTTACGCACATCATCCTTTTCCAGAGCACAATCTCCTTATTTACGTCCTGCGCATTCCGTCACGAGAATAGCGTGGCATAGCGCTAACAGCCCACGGTTCAGCCCAACTCAACGCGCACTCTCTCACCCAACAACTTATTCCCCGTTCACTCTCGACACTCCTCTCCGTCCGTACCAAAGGAGTCAGCAAGCATAAGCACGCAAGATGGCCGCCCGAACCGCCACCGCAACGCCCACGACGCGCAAGACGCGCACCGCGACCAACTCGCTGCCCAAGAAGATCGAGGCCGCCGTCGAGACAGTCGCGCCCAAGAAGCGTGCCACCAAGGCCAACACGAGCAAGCCACGCGATAAGAAGGTTGCGGCTGGTCGTGTAGAGAAGAAGGCCGCGCCTGCGACGAAGAAGGCCCCCGCTGCGAAGAAGGCGGCTCCTGCCACCAAGAAGACGACGCCTGCGAAGACGCCTGCGGCCAAGAAGGCGGCGGCGACGAAGAAGAGCCCGGCTGCTAAGGCGGAGAAGGAGGTTGAGAGCGAGGTGAAGAAGGTCGAGACCAAGGTCAAGAAGGCGGCTAAAGTGAGTTCTCTCCTCCTCGAAGGAGGCATCTTTCTCTAGGCAATGTGACTGACATGTAACGCGCAGGCTACTGGAGCAAAGGTACGACGCATCATCCATGCAAGACCGGTTGTCTCCCGCGCAACATGCTAACATAGCTTAGGAGAAGAAGACGACTACCAAGGCAAGCAAGCCCAAGAAGGCGTAGAGGCGCTGCGGAGGCAGCGATCGATCGATATGGGTACCTCGGCGTTTCGGCGTACGCGTCTCGTCTGATCTCTGGGTTTCTCTCTCCCCGAAAGCTTCATTGTTGTTGTTCCCATGAGTTCTGTTCTGGTATCACGAATGTGTTCTGTTCTGGTCTTATTAGGACGAGGTTATGGATCTGGATCTGGATTGGCCTGGTCTGAGCATGGTGTGTTGGAGTATGTGGGAATTGAGTTTACGGTGTGTTTATACGATACCCAAGGGTTTTCGGATAGAGCGCTAGACCCGCAGTGATGACGATGTTCCTACTACGAACCTGCGAGTGCTCGTCTTACTGTGATCATGATTGTTAAATGGTTTTCCTCTAGACAGATCCGTGAGGCGGAAAGTTTACAATGGCGCTCGAGATCTTTCCGATGGCAGATCTTGCCAGAAAGGCTCCGGTTGAAAACCCCCTCGGAAACTTTGTTAAACGAGGCACAAAGAAGTATCTCGACCAAACGGATCAATGAATTAGATAATTTGGGGTATCACGATGTTTCCGTAATGCTAGCTCTTGCCCCCATGGCCACGAATCCCGTGTTCACTACCACCACCGAGACCCGTCCTTGGTGTCGGGTCCACGTCGGGTCAGATCCCAGCCAACTCCGTGTACCGACCACTTAGCAACGCCGGCTCTCTAACTCTTTCCGAATAACTAGCAAATCTTCGGTTCGTCTGGGTCCTCATATCTTATGCCAATGTAGCTGCAGTGCGCCGTTTGGCGAATCAAGAGTGGCCTAGTCCATCTAGATGTTTAGCGGAGTTGGTATCCAACTACTAGGCTAAATCGGAAGATCCACAGTTCAGCCAGTTTCTGCGGCTTTGCAATGGATACGTGGAGGAAAATGCAATAGGTTCCTGTATGCGAACTTTGTGTTCGTTTCACTCAGCCATTGAAGTATCGAGGAACTCGTCCTTGGGTTCTTTAGGCTCCTGGGCTTCGTGGAATTGGATCGCGTCGTCGATATAGCTTAGGACAGCACCGAGACTGTCTTCGTCTTGCGCGTCTAGTTTCAGGAATGAGACCATGCTGAAATCATCGATCAGCTGGGCTACGGCCTTGTTCAGCCTGTCAAACGAGGCCCCGCTCATGACGCTCTTGGTCGAGCCTGGGTCCTGGTAGCCCTTGGCCTCTTCCGCGTCCCCGTCCTTCACTTTACGTGTGGGGTCTTCCTCTAGGAGGGCTGGGTCAGGGTCGAGGAAGCGGCTCAGCTCCCGCTTCGCCACCTGCCCTTTGACCAGATCCATCTTGCTCAGGATATTTACGTGGGGCATCTCGAGCATCAGCATGGCACTCATGGCAGAAAGCGTGCCGGAGAAGAATTTGGGGCGATCGACGATGAAGGTCGCCTCGAGCAGGTAGGCCGCACACATGTTGATGTTCAGCGAGCCGCGCATTAGCGTCTTGACGAGGTCCGGCAGGATGGGCACATGTGTGTACAGCTCGATCTGGCCGGGCATGTCAAAGACGATCAGGTACTCGTCGGTGACTTCCTCGAGCGGGTCCGTCAGGAAGTCGAGGTTCTCCATGAGGAACTCGAAGCAGTAGATGAGCCCGCCGTTGGGCCCCAGGCTCATCTCCTCCATGACGTCCTCGAGACTGATCAGGTCCTTGATGTCGAGGTCCGGGTCGAAGGCGAACTCCTCGGCGGCGGGGTCGAGGTTGACGTAGAAGCACGGGCGCTTGTTGTTCTGCAGGTGCTGGATGAGGGATGCGCAGAAGGTGGACTTGCCGGCGCCAGCCGGGCCCTGTGCGCGCCGTCAGCCAGCGTGCGCGCGAGTGTCGCGGCCGGGAAAGGCATTCTTACCATGACCAGCGTGCCATACTTGCTCATGTCGGCGGGTGCTGCGCGAGTTGGCGGGCTCGGAAATTTTGGGCGCTGCCCTCGACGCGCCGTGGCAGAAAACAGCGGCCGACGGGCCCCGGCGCCCGCGACGTCGGCGGGGCACCAATGCGACTGCCCCTCGGTGGGGCGGTGAATGGCGTGCTAGCGCCTCTCATTTTCTGTCCCCCGTTGCGATAGGCTCTGGCGGCGGCGGCATTTTGCGCGACGCTGCTGGGGCACGTTTTTCTCGGCAATTGGCCCAACGTCGCAGACGAAGGCCCTGACACGGTTTCCGACGTCTTAAAAACCCGAGCCCTTTCTGACCCAGCCCCTCCACCCACGCAGCCTTTTTACCCCCTCTCCCGCCGCAACACCACACGGTCGCAAGTCCTACACTACGCCTTCGACAAGCACATCCTCTCCCTCCACCGCCATGACGCAGACCAACGGCCAGACGGTCCCCGGACCCAAGCTCAACGTGCGTCTCCGTGCTGTCTCCCATTGATGTCCAGCGCGTTGCTTACTGTCGTCCAGGGCAACACCTTCCTCTTCACCTCCGAGTCGGTTGGCGAGGGCCACCCCGACAAGATTGCGTGAGTGCTGCCCTCCTCCGCCGTGCCTTTCCCCTCCCTCCCTCCTCTCCTCGTTTTCACCACCCTTGCGTCGCATACAGTCGGCTATCCACAGCCGGACCACACCCCGCACCTGCAGACGGCTCTGTCACGCAATTTGTTCGCGACTGGGCACCACTGACGCCCCACAGCGACCAGGTCTCCGATGCCATCCTCGATGCCTGCCTGCGCGAGGACCCGCTCTCCAAGGTCGCTTGCGAGACTGCCACCAAGACTGGTATGGTCATGGTCTTCGGCGAAATCACCACCAAGGCCCGCCTCGACTACCAGAAGACCATCCGTGATGCCATCAAGGACATTGGCTACGATGACTCCAACAAGGGCTTCGACTACAAGACGTGCAACGTGCTCGTCGCCATTGAGCAGCAGTCGCCCGACATTGCCCAGGGTCTCCACTACGACGAGGCTCTTGAGAACCTCGGTGCCGGTGACCAGGGTATCATGTTCGGATATGCCACCGACGAGACCCCCGAGCTCCTGCCCTTGACCCTCCTGCTCTCCCACAAGCTCAACAGCGCCATGAAGGAGGCCCGTAACAGCGGCGAGCTCCCCTGGCTCCGACCCGACACCAAGACCCAGGTCACCGTCGAGTACGCTCACGACAACGGTGCCGTCATCCCCCTCCGTGTCGACACCGTCGTCGTCTCGGCCCAGCACTCTGAGGACATCACCACCGAGGAGCTCCGCAAGGAGATCAAGGAGAAGATCATCAAGAAGGTCATCCCCGCCAAGTACCTTGACGACAAAACCGTCTACCACATTCAGCCCTCGGGTCTGTTCATCATCGGTGGACCCCAGGGTGATGCCGGTCTCACTGGCCGTAAGATCATCGTCGACACCTACGGTGGCTGGGGAGCCCACGGTGGTGGTGCTTTCTCCGGAAAGGACTACTCCAAGGTCGACCGTTCCGCTGCCTACCTTGGCCGCTGGATCGCCAAGTCCCTCGTCAACGCTGGCCTTGCCCGCCGTGCCCTTGTCCAGCTCTCGTACGCCATTGGTGTCGCCGAGCCCCTCTCCCTCTACGTCGACACCTACGGCACCTCCGACAAGTCTTCTGAGGAGCTTGTTGAGATCATCAAGGCCAACTTCAACATGCGCCCCGGTGTCATTGTCAAGGAGCTGAACCTCACCAACCCTATCTACAACCAGACCGCCAAGAACGGTCACTTCACCAACCAGGTATGATTCCTCCTCCCTCTTCACCCAGTATGATCATCTAACGTCGCATAGGAATTCACCTGGGAGAAGCCCAAGACTCTCAAGTTCTAGATGTAATAATACTGTAATTGCATGCGTGCGTTGAATCAACTTCAGCCACGATGGTCACTTCTTACGACGACATGACATGCATATCTTCGGCGGTTAAAATTCCGTCTTTCAACAAGTTCGGCGTCGGGAAGGGATACCCCTTATACCTCAAAATTTTCATATTTTCAGGCTTTCCCGAGTCATCATAGACGCAACGCTTTTCAATGGGCGTCGCAACGCTCTTCCACAACCCGGGGCCAGCAAGAAGGGCACAACTTTTGGGATAGGATGGATGGATTGGAGATAAAAGCGGATAGAACTGCTCTCCTCTGCTGAGGTGCATCCTTGCTATGCAAGGCAATTGATCGTTACCTCGCAAGTCTCTAAATTATGCCTTGCAACTGATGTACACCGTGATCAACCTTGTAGGTAGCAGAAACGTTGGGCCGGCTGTCCCACATGATCGGAACATAGCAGACCCTGCGGAGACTAACGAGAAAGTTACAAGGCCAGCACAGTCCGACAGACGCATCGTCGGAGGTTTGTCTCGGGGGATTCCAATTACGGATCAACTTAGAGGTCGCCTGGCAATGCTATTGGTGGGCGCAGGGGCCGCGTCGCACGAGTGACATTTATCGTCTGCGCCTCAGGCTGATCACAACCCCCGGCTAAGAGTGCGCAGCTCCGACTTACAGTCAACAGCCGCAAGATTGACATCACAACAAATGCGGACACCCATGAGTATTAATCCGAGAACAATGCATCACGTTCCAAAGATGAATACATGCATTGAGTTTAGTTGTGCCCCACGTTGTCGTCATTATCGTTCGTCGGTCAACATCGTCATTACTAGCTAACGCCACCAGGGTCTTCCATTCAGGCCGTCAGCAAGTCATGGGGATTGTGATGGCGGAGTACCGGCCCTTTAACATCCCTACTGGGTTTCCGCACGATAGAAAGTCAAGTCCCACGTTGTCACAATCCTCTCGTTTGCAGCTCGTCTCTCCGCAATTTGAATCCTACAGCGATACAAAGGACGCCTTGCTCCGGTCTCAGCGCCTCAGCGGCATAAATATAGGATATTTCCACTTTGTACCTCTGCCAACATGGCGATATCTTCATCACATCCAGCGGATGCTCCACCGCCTTACGAAGAGGCAGTGGGCAGCTCCTCAGCACCAAAACCTCTTCGCCGTGTCTCTACCGACGGCCCTACTTCACGAACGGCGCGAAACGGCATACCACCAGAGCACCGCCGCTCAATGGAAGACGAGAACCGCGAACTTCCTCCCGGGTGGGTTCGACAGTTCGACCTCGGAGAACAGCACCAGTTCTTCGTTGACACAAACGCCAACCCTCCTCGAAGCATCTGGACGCATCCCTACGACGACCCCGACTTCCTTGCTACACTGAGCCCAGAAGAGCGCAAGAAGCACAGTCGCATGCACCGCTCCGTCACACTCGAGGACATCACAGCCGAAAGCAGCGACGAAGAAGACCACCATCACACCGCGAAACTTCCCCCTCGCCCCAATGCCGCTGGCGGCGCTGCGTCTTCTTCACAGCCCGCCTCCAGCATACACAGATTCACGCGCAAAATGAAGGACAAACTTACCGATAGCACGCACGAGCAACGCCAGCGCCAGCGCATCCAGCGCGAAGAGGCAGAGCGCAAAGCGTACCAGGCGCACATGCAAGCCCGGCAGGCGATGGCACGCGCCATGCAGACCGGCCAGCCGCAGTTCCTGTGCAAGGACCAGCACGGGCGCGACGTGTACATTGAGCCGCCTGGCTTTGGTGGGCGCGCTTACGGAGGCTACGGACAGCAAGGCTACGGGTACAATCCCTACTCTCAAGGGCCTTATGCAAATCCAAATGTCAGGTTTGTCCGGCCGAGTGGCCCGTATGGGAGGCCTTATGGGTTTGGGTACGGTGGGGGTATTGGGGCGCCTGTTGCAGCGGGGCTGTTGGGCGGTGCGTTGCTGGGCGGCGTGCTGTTTTGAGCGTTGACGGGGAGATGGATGTATTGAAGCCTCAGCGAGCAGGATGGGGGCTGTGTTGCGGCGGCTGATGTGTAAAGATACCTTGTCGTTTCGAGGACTGAGCATGGTTCATGGTTCTCGTATATTCTTATTCTTCCTCGTTAACATTTCGTGCAATGAGTGTCCTGCGTCCTGGGACTAGGAACCTTGTTTACAAGTGTTAGTGTGATGATGTAACTGAGTACTGAGAAATTGAAATGGGACTGTGCAAGCTTGTGAGAATTGACGCCAGCCGCCGCACGAGACCAGAATTCGCGCCGCACAGCCAAAACTGCCAACACTGCCTCACCACGCCCCTGATCCTACCTACCCAAATTTCCTAGAAATTGGTCCACTTGCGAGAAGCGAGACGTCGTCAGAATTAGTTAAACAAAAGCAATATTCATGCAGAGATACGTTGTGCTTCAAGACTGTAGAGGAGTCGGTGAGATCAATGTCCACTGCTTACGTCCTACAGCCCTCCAGGACCCCAAAACATGCCAACTATCACCGCCAGACTCGACATACAGAGGCAAAAAGATAATGGTCACTACGAGGGTCGAACTCGCGACCTTGGCGTTAACAAGGAAGTATTAGCACCACGCTCTAACCAACTGAGCTAAGCGACCGTTGGTGTTTGATTGATGTAAATTCGAACATCTTACAAGTATATAACGTCACAATCAAATCAGCATAAGTAGACGGACGAGCATTGAGGCAATTCGAAAAGTTTCCTGATGCAAATTGAGTTGGTGGGGCGTTCAAGGGCTCAGTCCGGCAAGCGAAAGATGGCGGACGCACTAAGGCAGGACCTTGGTACGTAAACCGAGGTTACAACCGACACACCCCCGTGGGTGAACTCCTGAGTCCGCCTTTGCTTCATTTCTTATTGATGATCGAGCTAGTGTAGGTACGAAAAACCGATAGTCTTCGGAGTGCTGGAAGGAGAGAACTTGTAACCAGCAAATCGATTTCGTCCACGAAGGCTCCTCTATCGTCCAAATGTGGGATTGGTGCGGAGGACAACGCTGCCATTGTAGTGCGACTGGAGATCAACCAATGTCTACTACATATGCTGTCAAGATGAAGCTCAATTTGTGTGTCAGAAGCCTGCATGGGCGGTTTGAACCCGATCAAGGATTATGAACTCCCCTTACATAGGTCCTGCATCGCCACAGGATTTCTAGATCTGGAGCGATCCTATTCTCAAGGACCTACATCAAAAATGATGGGAGATAGATTGTGATCACGCCCAATCAACTTGATCTAACCGTGCGGCCAGGTAATCTGATTTGTTCCTTACGAGGTGGGGAGGTGCGATCATGCAGATGCGCCGTTCGTCAATTAGTCTACATTGACATGCAGGGGTCGGCTGGCTCAAGTAACACGAGAGACCACGCGCATCAGTTGACATTTGGAGGGCTTTCATACACGAGAGCCTAAATTTTTTTTTAGAAAAAGAATAACAACCAATAAAAGAGAATAAGTCTTGGAGAAGGCAGGTGATCATATCGCAACTACTTCAGCTGCACGCCAGGTTTAAGCAGCTGTGGTGGGATGATGTCAGAGCTGGCTGCTTCCTTGACAGCTTCGAAGCCCAGACAATGCCATCACCATGCCTCCCGAGTGGGTATGGAACCATCCCGTAACTAGAATAAGGTCCTGAAAGCATTGCCAACTCTTGTTGAAGCCTGCGATAGCTGCGAGATGATGTGATATGGTTAATAGACAGGCCGGTGTAACAGTGGAGGTGTGAGTTAGTGGTACCACCGAACAGAGCCGACGCCTGGCGTGGGCAGGCTCTACCACAGCCTGTCACCACACCGCTCCATCGAGCCACCTACGGCAAGCTACATGTGCGAACTGTCCCTGAACAAAGACAACATTACCAATTGCGTTGCGCACAGCGCTCTCTTGTAAGAACGTTGGGGGGATCCGAGCGTCGAGTTGGCGCTAGAGCCAGCCTCCCCGTAATGCTCACACCGTCTCCCAACCGTACTAGGCCGAATTGCAACCAAGTATCAGGCCACAGGCATGCAGTGGTTTACCAAGAAAGCTGAGGATCCTGCCTGCCGTGCAGCGGGACCCCACCGATGTCATGGACGCGAGTGGGCTTTCCATGTTCGTGGTGGCGGGATGTCGCTGTATCAGCACCCGCCTCTCTATTTTAAAACTCGGGCGACCTCAGGCGCCTCTGCTCATGACGGTCCTTAGCAGACTTCGGTTCCATTTAGCAATGCGATAGTAGCGCAAGATGCGCGCATAGCCACAAGTCTAATCACGGTTGCGCAAAAGATTGCAAGATGGAGGTTACAGAGAGGCTTACGAACAGCGCAACACCACCGCTGCCGGTCCGCAACCCGAACCGTCGATACTCCCAACGAAAAACCGCATTTGTCGTTCCAAACAGCTCAGCCAAGCTCGTACCGAAACCACTCTTCAGCAAACGAAGTGGAATTCCGCCTTTGCAGATACACATCGAAGTACAGGAAATTCTGGACTGGTCTTCACGCTCTTCTTCACAATCGTCGGGTCCTCCGTCACCGACAAGCTCGTTTCGGTCTTTTGCATCATACGCATCGTCAGTGACCACAGTTTCCGGACCCGGCTCGGTTCGCGAAAGACCAATATCACAGGAATACGCGTTCCCACCACTCGATATTTGCAATTGGGGCAACGAGTGGGAACCCTCACATGCACCAACAAACCCTCGCTTGCGAAGAACAAAGACGCCTAAGAAGGAGACGCTGAGAGACTTGCGAGCGAAAGGAAGCGACATGTGTTTGCAGAGGGTATACGAGCAGCAGCTTGAGCTTTACCTGAACGGTGCCTTGTTCCCGCGGACGAAGTGGAAGGATGATTTAGGATGTGTCGAAGAAGAGTAACGACGCTCAATGCGTAACGCGCAATGTTGTACGAATGGTGAGTGGAAGGTCGTCCCTCAACTACGAACCACAATACTGATGAGTGCAGTGCATATGAATTTGAGGAAAGTTTGTGAGAGGGGCCTTCTATGATACCAGGACAATTTTAGGGGATTTGAGTGACCATATTTCAGGATGAGAGACGCTGGCGTGGACAATTTCATTTTTTACCAATAGGCTAGAAGGTCTGGCAATGTATGTACTTATGTAGTGTCTTAATGTGCTAATGTTTTGTATACTACTGCTAGCATTCCTTTCGCAGGAGTGGCACTACCAGGACGGTTCCACATGTTTAAGAGCTCACTTATTCTTTGAACACCGCTTCTTGCGGTCAAGCTAGTCTTATAAGAACAACGTTTGCATCGTCCGAGATGAAGAATAGTGGAGATTTCAGAAGATCTTGAAACGAACATGGGCGCTGATAAGAAAGCGAAGATGAAGGGAATGTTGCGTTGTAAAGCATCTGGCCATACCACCAAAAAAGGTGTTGTTTGCATTATCTGGTTCGACCTCGAGCTCCTCCCTCGTTTCTAACCTTCGCTCGCACATCTTCACATTATCCACCCCTCGCTCGGTAACACAACTCCAAAATCTCCAACTGCACGTCCTCACTCGGACTCCTCATGAGCACATGCTTCTTCTCCGCATAGTCCAGAAACACCTCTCCCGCTTAGAACACATCGATCTTTGAGGATCGTTCCCACTGCGACTCCACCGTGCCTTTGATGATGAAGTTGACGCCTTCGACGGGATGGGTGTGAGGAGGTGAGTAGATACTGCAAGGAACAAAGTGGTTTTCGAAGCCGCGGAGTTGGGGGATTGGATGTGCGGCGACGATAGTGCGGGTTACGCCGTGGATGATTGTGGGTGGTGGGAGGGACACAACTGAGAGGACGGCGAACTCAAAAACTGGGTGGCGAGATCCTTTGAATTATATGTAGACTTTGTAGAGCACATGGAATTTACAGTCAAATTTGAATGGTGTTCGCGGTCGTTTGTGTAGTAGTCCAAGAGAAGATGTATTGCGTTGTAGTCGCTGCTTTGTATCGACATTGGACCAAGCTTCCGCTGTGTATATGCTCCTTCTTGTGTCGATGGTTCTTGCGTAAGCAGCCCCAGCTCGGACAGTCAGATATATAGCAGGCTATTCTCCTTGGGCTCCTACACTGATCAACGATGTTGTCAATTTTCACCATCTCGACGTCTCCCGGCTGGTATGCAAGATGCATATCCAAACGCCAGGGCTCTACTGGCCGATCCATGCTCCTGCAATTAAGTAAGCCTATACTGAGGTGTGATTGTGGTGATGTCCGTGGGTGTAGTGCGGATACTTGTTGTAGCGCAGTGGCTGGGTACGTTTTCGAATGCTGACCACTTACTCATACACGGATTGATCAGCTCTTTGGAGTGTACTTGCGGACCTGTTTCTTCGCGCATCTGAACCGTCCCCTGTAAATCGAGTATCTTCTGTACAGATTTTCTACCACCAACCAGAGCGATGCATTGTCACTGTCCTTTCTGCCTCTGCCTCATACGGGGCCACCCGGTGAATGGCCGTATCACGACATCAGCAAGAGTGTGCGCTGGTAGAGTTCCAGAGGCTCGATGGCATCTTCGAACAATCAGGGATACTGCAGTATTTTTCCTATTTGGCATTCTGCAATCAACCGAAACCAAATACCATCCTCGTTCCCCAACAGCCACAACAACATCGTTACAAGAGCTCGAATTGATGATAAATAGTGCAGCAATTGAAAGAATTTATAAGCCTTATTAAGGCAACCAGGTGTTCCAAGCCCAAGCACTAAGCGCGACCTCAAACCCATTTCAATCGTCTTCCCTCCTATGCTGCAAGAACAAACCCATATCTCACCCATACCCTACCCACTATTCCTACCCAATGGGGCCCGCACCCCCGGCCCCCCAACGGCTCGCCACCACACCAAACGTCTGCAACTGCCACATGCGCGCCCGCGCCACCCTGTGAAACCCCAGTCCCATCATCCAGCCTTATCTAAGACGACGGGTAGATCCGGACCGTACTTTCCCCTATCCGCCTCCCTTCCGCTTCCCGCGGCAAGGTCGCGCGCCGAGACATGTCAACCAGTATTCTCGAAGGCAGTTCGCATGTGATCGGCAACGGAATGTGGGTTGATTGGGGGGAGATATCGATAAAGAGATGGCTAGGTATACCGTGCATACACATTGCATACAATTTATGTATTGACTGCGCGGAACCATGGGTTGCGCGTGCTACGGTTTGATATTAGACATGAGGTTGATGGCGCAGTGCTTTGTTTGGATAGATGAGTCGTTGATGATACCTCATGATATGCTGCCTGCTCTCGGGTGAGTTCGGGGCTGTGCTATCAAGAAGCCGGATCATGGTGTAGTGTTGTCAGCTACCACAGAACTTAAATGTGAACGCGAACCACTCGCAGCACGATGAACACAGTCGGACGAATGACAATGCAGTAAAACTTGATTCAATGTTGCACCATCTACGCTACGTCGAACAAGAAGCGAATTCGCTCGTACCAATTACGAAAAGGGTGTCAGGGTGGATACAGGATGGTGCCGGAGAGGTGGTAGGGGGGGTATCGCAACTGAAAATCCATCCGGACTTTTTATCGGCATACAAACCGGCCAGTCTATTTCCAACAAAAGCGGAGCAGGCGCCAGTAGAGACCGTAAATGCAGTAAACTTGGCGAAAAGCGTGTGCCAAAATGCAACTACACCTCAAAGGTGGTAAATTATAGGTGCGCGTTGTTCAAGCCGTTGGTAGCGTGCTCGACGCCGTTACCGTTGGCAAAAGGGTGGTGGCCATTGCCGGCAGGCTGGGTGACGGGGTAAACTGTCTTTTCGGTCTCGCTGAAGGGGTCATACATCCTTTCCTTGATGTAAAGGTCGAGCTGATCGTCAGACATCTGGCGAAGCTCAACAGCGCGGTCAACACCGTTTTGCTGAGCAGCACGGATGACGCCACGGGTAACAACAACGGAGACTTCGCGGATGCGGCGGATGTCGGGGTACAACCAACCATCAGCGGTCTCCTGCTTGTTGAGCGAGGTGGACAGGGACTCTGCGGAGGCGTAGATCATGTCTTGGGTAATGGACACGGACTTGGAGAGAATAGCCCCGAGACCGATACCGGGGAACACATACATGTTGTTACCCTGACCAGGCGTAAGCAGCTTGCCGTTGTACTCCAGGGACGGGAAGGGAGATCCCGATGCAAACAAGCATCGGCCCTCAGTGTTGTGTACAGCCTCGTCGAAGGTGCACTCAGATTTGCTGGAAGGGTTGGAGAGGGGGAAGATGATTGGCCTATCATTGAGCTTAGCCATCTTCTGGAGGATGTCCTTGTTGAACGCTCCACCAATGGTGGAAAGACCCATCAGGATAGTGGGCTGCACGAAGTCGATAAGACGCGAGAGAGACTGGTACTGGCGGCCGTTGTTGTCATCGCGGGCAAAGTACACTTTGTGCTCGGCAAGCTTGTCGCCACGGTCGAGAGTGACCAGACCATTTGAGTCGACAAACCAGAACTTCTTGCGGGCCTCTTCCTCGCTGACGCCTTCCTTGATGAAGAACTCAACAATCTGCTTAGCAACACCAACACCGGCACTGCCCGCGCCGAGGAAGATGGCGCGGTGATCCTTTGCGGGTACACCGGATGCACGAACGGCGTTGATGAAGCCACCAACAATGACGGCGCCTGTTCCCTGCACGTCGTCGTTGAACATGCAGTATTTGTCTTGGTATCGCTCGAGAGCGGGGAAGGGGTTCTTGAAGTCCTCGAATTGGATGACGATGCTGCACACGATCAGTTTCCACATCTAGCCATGTTACACAGAACATGCTCACCCTGGCCACTTGTCGGTCAACGCAATCATGAGCTCATCTAGGAACTCCTTCTCCTCGGCGGCGGAGACCTTGGGCGTTCTTGAACCCATGTACAGCGGGTCGTTACGGAGAGTCTCATTTCCTGTGCCCAGATCCAACGTCAAGGGCAAGGTGCCGGAGGGCCTGATACCGGCGCAGGCAGTATACAACGCAAGCTTGCCAACGGGAATACCCATGCCGTTGACACCAAGATCTCCGAGACCCAGGATTCGCGAGCCGTCTGTCAGGACGGTGATCTCAACCTCGTGCGGCCAATTATCGAGAATCTCGCGGAGGTGGCCCCGGTCGTTCCAGGAGAGGTACATGCCCTCGGGTTGTGTCCAGATCTCGTGCCATCGGACGCAGGCCTCGCCGACGGTCGGGGTGTAGATGAGAGGGGTCAATTCCTGTTGGCTGGTTAGTACAGGCACGTTCTCGGAGAGCCAGGAGCTGCAGCAGCAAGTCGGCCTACCTTGATGTTTTCTGACAGCAGACGGTAGAACAGGTGTACGTTGGTGGCGCGGAGGTGGACCAAGTACTGGAACTTCTCAATTGGCGTCGTCTTCATGGCGAGCAGTCGGAGGCCTGTTGGTGTCAGTCGGCCAGTCCAATCGCAGCCTCCCCGGGATGCATGCTCTGCTTACATCGTTGCGCCTGCACCTCGTGGCTCTCGACTGCGGGCGGCGTCAGGCCGTATGTTTTAAGGTACCGGCGGACCTCTGGCGGGTTGGCCATGTCATAGTCACCGCCGCTGTGGAGTGTGTGAGCAATTGGGCAGGTGCGAAGGCCGCAAGAGAGACTCACGTGGTGCTGAGCTGCCTCGTGGCACTGGGCCTCTGTAGTTGAGCAGGCATGTTTGTGTTTGCAACGGTTGCTAGAAAGCGGTGGGGAGGAGAGGGAGAGGGAGAGGGAGAGGGTGGAATTCTGGAAAGACGAGAGGCCCGGGAGAGGGTAACGGCTTTAAAAGGATTTAATCTCAGCATTGACAGGCGCAGCGGGACGAGACAAGGGGAACAAGAGGGTGTCCTGTGGCCGCGACGATGGGCTGGCGAAGGCGACAGAACCTATCGGAAGACGGCAAATGGACGGGCAAGGAGTCGGGGGGCGCGAGAACCTGGGCCACAAGAGGAGAGCCGGGCGCGCTGCTCTGTACTGCGCGCGCCCTCTCACCAGCAGCGTTCCAAAAAAAATCCCCCGTTGGCATGACTGACGCCGGGGAAGCAGCCCTAGCGGGAATCGGGACGTACCAACCCAGCAAGGGTGCACCTGAGGCGCAGGCATCGGAACAGGTCGGAACCTAGACGCCTCCAAAGACACACGGTGTGGGGGAACGGCGTGAAGAGCGCTCCAAAGCCCATTGCGGCTGCGGCTGCGGCTCCACGGCGCGCGATAGTGCGGTTGCATCCCGAGCCCAAAGACTCGTCTCGACGCACACGCGACCCTTTGCGACTCACGAGCGGGCGATCCGTCAGGCACCAGCGCAGAGTTAACAGCGTTCGTCAGGCCTAGCGGCGGCGGTACTGTGCAACGGCATTGCGTGTCGCGAGAATGGCGATGCATGCTGTCAATGGCACGTCGCCCGCGGTGCCGCGGGATGCTTGGTATCCCTACCATCCCGCGGCAGTGCCAGGCACGCAGCCGTCTCGGATTCGAGCGTCACCCAGCGACGCGGTTTCAGCGCAATCGCCCAAAGCCCAAGCCCAAAAGGAACGAGGGCCCCACGGCGCCTCCAGACGCGCCAGCTTGGTAATCCGCCAGCGGCCTCGGTGCGTGGATTCGCAGCGTACGCACACCGACACTTCTTGTGCTCCCGTCTGTCCTCCCAATCCTTTCCGAAATATCGTATGTTGCGCCCAGCGCTGAGTGGCCCCTGGACAGCTCCGGCCATCAGCCGCTGCGCCATTTTGCCGTCCACTGGCTGCTCGAGACGCAGTGCCGATCCACACAACAGTGCAACTGCCTGTGCTGGAGCGCAGCCGTTCTTGATTGTTGAGAAATGCTGCAGCTACCACGTACATCCGACCGAGCCAAGCAGATTGAGCGTCTGTCGAGTTCCGGAGGGGCGGATGCGGGGAAAGCTTGACTCGGACCCGCAGATACATACAAAGTTTTCTGCATTGGGATACGACACGCCAGTCTTTCCTCCTGCGGCATAATCTGAACGGTGCCGCCTGCGTGTACATCATAGCGCAAGGAGTCGAAGCACGCGACAGCCGCAGTACGGGCCTGACGGTTTTAGGCGTGGTGCTGTCAAGCCTTTCTGTGCAACTCGGCATGTTGCCAAGCAGGTGCGGTGGGTTTGATACATCTTCCTGGTGTTGTGGCTTTGCCTGGGGTTTCGCGTGGGATGGCTTGGCTGTGGCTGCCAATGACGTCGCGGTTGCTGCGCGTCACTATGAGCGCCTCCATAGCTCATAGCTCTCCCAGGCAAGCCTACAGTTACGGCCACAACAATATCGCGCCAGGTCATGTTGTGCATCTGACATTGTAATCGCTCCCCGAAGAACCGCAGCCTGCCATGTCGTCCTGCTTCGGATTCCGCAAGTCGCGCGCCGACGACCAGCGCCCGCTGCTGCCTCAGTACCGCGATGACACCGTCATGCAGCGCGAGGTGCACCAGAAGCTGCATTCTTACCAAATGATCCGAGCCCTAGGCAAGGGATACATGCCCTCCAACGAACAGGTCATCGTCAACCTGCGGAGCCTCTTGGCCGCCGACGTGCTCAACCCGGACAACCCGGAGCTCAGTGATTCCGGACGACTGCTCGTCAAATTCAGCAAGCGATGGCTGCACGAGTTCATCGAATTGCTCCTCAACAAGAATGGAAGCGACCAGATACAAGACTTCCTCTGGTACTTGTCCAAATCGAGGGTCTCTGTAGATGTCGAGGATCTTACCCATCGGGCCGTCAGATCTAGAGCCAAGGCAGACATCTCCGCAGGTGGGTCGTTCCTGTCGATCATATTGCTACTCCTCCGCTGACACATCGTAGCCTACAGTAGCCTACAGACAGTTGGGTCGCTCCTGCTGACCAATACTGATTTCCGCATCTTCCTCGCGGACCTCAATACGCTTGGTCGTGAGGTGTTCAGAGATACTGCTTTCAGTTTGTCAAACGTGGCCAAGAAGGCAGGCAAGAAGATAGAGCCATCCCAGGCTGACCAAAAGGCGCTCAAGGAGCCAGGTGCTGATTCAGGCGAGGCACCCACGACCGAAGAGCTCAATGGCGACCTGGTTGAAGTTGCCCAAGTTGTGGGCGAGGGCACGGCCAAGGTTGGTAAGAAGGCACAAGACAGTCTGATAGGCAAGCTCCAGGGCGACGAGGGAGACTCACTTCTCTACCGGCTGAAGAAGACTGTGATGGACCTGCGCAAGAAGCGCGACTACTCCGATTCGGTGTCCACCTTAGCACTCCTACTCCAGAGATATGCTTTGGCCTATTCTCGTATGGCTGAAGATGCTGTACATGCCACTCAAAAGGACATCAGCACGAATACTGCTACAGACAGGGCTGTGAAGAACTTCTGGACCTTCATAAGCTCTTTCGGAGAAAAGCAGGAATGGAAGAAACTCGAAGACAGCTTCCACAAAGTCTTGGAGCATTCTCAAAAAGATCCGGAGTTCGAGGATCTGCTCACTGACGTTGGAAACTCGCTGCAGAAACTACTTACCGATCCTGACTTTTTTGAGCATGCCGAAGAAAAGTTCCAAGAGCTTAGGAAGAAGTCCAAGGACGTCGGGACAGAATCCTCTCTGCGCAAGGATATCGATTCGTTCTTCGAGCAGGCACAGATTACGTTCAACTCAGTGACGCAAGACCAGGATATTGCGAAGCTCATTAAGACGACGACGCAGCTCTTCTATATCCTCTCACCACAGTATCAGTACACCAACGGCGAGCTGATCCAGGACGCCATCAATGTCTTCGTTCCTCTCTTCATCCAAGCCATCCAGTATATCCCCATCCCGCGTCTCGAAATCTCTACCCCGGAAGTCGATCTCCTCCTTGAAAATCTCATCCTCGAACCCGGCAAAACCATCAACAACACTTCTTTCCTCCCCTTCCGCTTCCGCGTAGAAACCCGTAACGACTTTGAGATTTGGAAAGCCAAATTCCGCACCGCATCCAAAGTAGACTCCAACCTCACCATTAAAATCGATGGCTTATCTCTTCGCGCCGAAGAGATTGGCTTCCTCATGCGCGCGCACAAGGGTCTCCTCCGCCTTGCAGATGAGGGTATCGCCTCCTTCGAGCTTGACGAGCGCGGCATCGACATCCACCTTGACGTGGAGATTGCCAAGGACCGCCAGGAGCAGATGCTCACGCTCAACGCCGTCCGTGTGCACATCCACAAGCTCAGCTACACCCTGCGCAAGTCGAAGTTCAGCCTCTTCGGCTGGCTTCTCAAGCCGCTGCTACGCCCCATCATCCGCAAGGTCATGGAGAAGCAGCTCGCTACCGCCATCTCAGATGCCATACACGCCGCCAACCGCGAGCTCCTCTTCGCCCGGGAGCGCCTAAGGGCGACGCGCATCTCCGATCCGGATGACCTGCGCACGTTCTTCAAGGCCGTGCTGACGAGGTTGACGCCTGAGGATGACCCCGATCTATACACCAGGGTGGGCGTTGCTGCGCCCGGAAAGGGAG
The DNA here is from genome assembly GCF_001642045.1 of Paraphaeosphaeria sporulosa. NCBI lineage: Eukaryota > Fungi > Ascomycota > Dothideomycetes > Pleosporales > Didymosphaeriaceae > Paraphaeosphaeria > Paraphaeosphaeria sporulosa. Next base: position 117,318 of record NW_017253366.1, read on the forward strand.
TCTTTGCTGGCCAGTATGCGCCTGGAAGCGTGGTCAAGCTGTGGGAGGAGGAAGGCAGGCAGGCGAGCGAGAGGATCGAGGAGTGGGATGAGGGAGGCTGGAGGAACGATGTGTTTGACTTGCATGCTATGATGCTGTGAGTGGACAATTCTTGACATTACGACTTCTGCTGTTGTATTCTTCATCATGGGAATTTGGCGTTGAGCTGGATTCTTACACGAGTTAGGCACGTCGAGCTAGGTGGTTCCTTGGTCTTTACGCATGGTATCGTCGGAATGGGCTTCGAAACTGGCTTTTCATTTACGATGTCACTTCTATGTACACTCTTGTTTCCTTTCTATCTCGTCTGAGGCGATTGTTACGATGTTATCATAGCTATAATTCCAGTCCTTTGACATGTTTCATGACTACTTGCGAGATGCAACTAACGTACGCCTCTAGTCAACGAGGCGCAATAATACATATGAACAGGCTCAATTTATCCACGCAACAGGGCTCGGGATGTGCAGAACGATGTGATGAATTCAAAAACAATGCAGCAATCAAATCGCTCAAAGCCCATCCATCTCACACGGATGCTCAAACGCCCAGCAATGCATGAAAATGCCTCCATTCGCTCCCCCAACGCCAGAAAATGCTCCATCAACGCTCCAAACGCGCCGCCCCAGACGAAGTGAAAATGCTCAAAACTCTACAGTCAACCCCAGCCGCATGGTTTCCACCGACTTCCCCCCAACGCCCTTCAACATAGCCAGCATCTGTAGGTCATGAATCTCCTCATCGTCCATGTCGACTAAGCAGTTCACGATGGCATCTGCCTTTTTCGCGCCCACGCCTTTCAGTGCCTTGATCTGCGCGACATCCTTGGTGTTGATGATCTTAAGTAGACGAGAGGTGCGAGGAGTCTGCTCCTCAGGATGTGCGGAAGCCGAGGCGACATCTTGATCACGGAAGATTGGCAGTTTCTTTGTCGCTGGCTTTGTCTTGCGTACCGGCTTCTTGAACTTGAAGCTGGAGTCTGAGGCGTATGATTCGTCGTGGTCAGAGGCATTAGCGGGTGCGAATTCGTCATCGTCAGTCTCGTCTCCGAGAACGGGTTTCCTCTGCTTTGTGGACAAGGGTGCCATCCGGTTTGACGTATGGAGAAGTGCTGCCTGTGTTAATCCTGACCCGACTTCACGTCGGCTGCGAATGCTTTCTTCTAATTTGGCGATCTTCGTCTCCAGCCTGCTGTTACCTGGGAAATAAGGTAAGGCTAGCTGGAACATGCGAAGGGCGCTGACTTCCTCTCCGCGTGCCAAGTGCTGCTTGCCCATGAGCAAAAATTGCAGTCCAGGTCCCGACTTGTCATCATCCCGAGCCTCGACGCGTTGCTCTAGATCATCTAATCGCCTTTGTAGCTCTGCAGAGAGCGCAGGAGCAGCGACTGCCGCATCTTGCAGGGCCCTTTCCGCAAGCTTCTCGTCTATCCGCTGAGATATCATAGCCTCTATAGACTCTTTGGTCATGGCGTTCTCCAAGGGGCGTGCTCGCGACGTGCTATCGGTCGATCGATATATCTTGGTCGGCCGAGACGCAGGTGCACTGGATTCGGCAGCTCGTTTGTGAGTGTCTAATCTTCTTACGCCTTGGTTCTGGGCAGCCAAGTTAGATCCACGCATCCCAGGTTTACGGGAGTCAGAAAATACAGAAAAAGCCTTATTAGGCTTTTGTCCCTGCTTCTTTTTATCCGCCTCCTGTATGTTCGCATTGTGCGCAGCAGCTAGTGGTCTGAGAGGTTGTCGAGTGATGGTCGCACCGCCTATACTGCTCGTTGCAGCGAGAGGCTTTGCCATTGCACGGTAGATAGGATCGTTCTCAACCTCGGAAACTTCGATCTTCTTGGTGCGACTCGCAAAGTTTAGAGATGCTAGGGTGTCTAGATGGTATGCTCGTGTAGGCGCCAGGTTGAGGATCATAACTGTCAGACCGCTGTTCTGTCCTAATGACAGAATGCGCGTCATCTTCGATTCGCGGTACGGTATCCGAGCCTGCTTCTTGTTGATAGCGTCGACACATTGTGCCAGAACGAATAGAGACTTGTTGATGGCTGAACTCTCCACCAGTCGCTCTTTGTTATTTTCCGTCCGTCTGTTGTCTTCTGAACCCGCAAGGTCTATGCACGAAGCGCGGCTGACCCGTATGGTATCTTCGGTGGTCTGGGTGATCTTGACGCAAAGAATGGCGTGCGATCGCGACGAGTGCGCGTTGAGCTGGAATTGGTCAATAGGCTCCCCTGTATCCTGTGCGAGTATATGCCCACCTTGGTTGCAGAAGTCGATCTGTTGACGTTGGCTTGGTCATATAACTGCTCGAATTCCTTCAACGTCGCGCAAGGCTTCTCAGTCAAACCGACAACAACAGTCTTGCCCTTTGCACTATCCCTGATGGGTAGTCCAGAAGGCGTTCGCTTCTCTGGAGGTTCGAATAGGTCGTACACACGGTCGCAGTAGATCTCGAAGTATTCTAGTGCAACCTCGACGTGCGTCGCTCCTCCAGTATCCTTCTCGACCTTCTTGCATCTCCGATATATCGCGCTTAGCAGCCTGGGAATAACACCTCGATCTGCTAAAGTCTTTCCACCTCGCATCGTGTGCGTCTTGCCGGTACCAGTGCACCCGTGCGCGAATATCGAGAGATCGCTTCACATTGTGTCAATCATACGCGTCTCAGGTGTAACGACGTTGCGCTTACAAGCCATTGAAGAGGTGTTTGACGGTTGGAGATACTGGTGTGACGATCAGCCCTTGTTCCACGCATGAGGTGTCTTGGTAGACCTACTCTCCGCGTCAAACAATTCCTGCTGTGTCGCCTCCTGCTCGTAAACCGAGGAGAACTGAAAGCTGAACGATTCGCTGTCGGTCTTCGGGTTGGGTATGCGAACAACGGTAGGCCGGTCCTTGGTGTCCTCGTCTGTGGTCGATTCGGCGGTGACGATACTGTCTTTGTCAAGCTCATGCTTGAGCAACGGCCGGATGCGCGCGACGACTCGTACACTCATCGCGAATATGAAGGACGATATGAGAAGAAATGGCTGTGGGAAAGGTCTACGTCTACAGAGGAAAGAATGGCGCAACCACACTGACGTCGAGCTCAGGGTTCGTGGATTAACCTGGCGCGAGTCCGTGTGTTGATGTGCTATGGACCGGGCGCGTTACCTGGACAACGTCTCGCTAAGAGTACACCACGTGATGCTCGCACTTCAATAGCATCCATCCCATCTGTGGCTGTAGATTCTAAGAAATCGATGCCGAAGTCTGAATACTTCCTGCACTCATCTGCACTGACATATCTATAGAAGACGTGCTTCTTCGCAATGGTCCCATGAGCTGTTACGACGCCCAGCTAAGCTAGATATGCGTCAAAGGCATCATCATTCTTTCCGTGCGGGGAACGCGAGGACATCGATATTTGCCCAATGCGAGAAGTATAGAATGCCACATGAAACCTCAACCTACAGCAAGCGGAGGTTTTCTTTCCCGGCGGGCTTGTCACTATTCGATATCGCGCGGGAGACAGCAAGAAGGCCTTCGCACGAGCTTCCGCTGAACGACCTCCGCGCGGTACGTTGGAAAGAAAGCAGATTCGATACATTCGGTGGCCGGTTTGAAGACCTATTTCGGGCGTAGGCGTGTATGCATATAGTCGAGATGAACACGTCTGGGCGTGCCGCCCGCGATGCGGCTCCACATGGGGCTCCATGGATCCGATTGGCCCACAAGGCTTCTGTACCTGAAACGCATGCGCTTTGAATGGAACAACGACCACCACTCGACCACTCAGATACGCCCAAATCCAGTACAACGTAGAAAACGAAGACTTTAGCGTCGACGCTGGAGCCAGTACCGCCGTGCTCTTGATGCTCGGGTCAAACAGCTAGTGGAGCTTCAAAACCAGACGACAGGCCAACTGTGAAATGTCGGTCTCTCGTAAACTCTTGTCAAAAATGCGTATGACACAGTCGCGGTTCTCGTTCGGTCTTTCTGTCTAGCATTTCGTGTGTTCGTCGATCGTTCCTCTTCCTTAATCGTGTGCTTCCCTTATATTTTGGCTCCCAGTCTTTTCTGCCCAAGCGCGCGGCTTTCCAAGCAGTCTCGATTCTCCTGTCTTCATTTATCTGATCTGGCTCGCCTTTGAGAAGATGATCTCGTCTCTTTTAGTATGGCTGCTGGCAGCATATTCTGGTCTCGTGGCAGCTGGACCGTTGCCGCATCTGCGGAATTCATTTTCGTGAGTGTATCGCTCCAAACCTAAGAAAAGGGGTCTGATTTACAAAGTGCTCTACATTACCTTAATGCCTCATCGACCTTGATGACTGCACCTGGAGATGGCTTTACGAGTACTTTTGATCATGCCATAGTAGCAACTAGTAGTATCGCGACACAGAATGTGGAAGCCAACACGGCAGTGATGGTTGAGCCGATCGACCATACAGTCTTTACTCGCACCAAGGCAGCTATCACCTTTGTCAATCCCAAAGGAGATCCACTAGTCACGCAGCCCGAAGAAACACTCCTTTCCACGTCGTATATCACGAAGCCATCGTCAACAGAAACACCGATCCCCAAGGCGTCGCCGAGAGCTTCGAGTCCGGCCGCCCTGGAAACATCAACAAGTACAGAAAATCTCGGTTTCTCAGTTGGCCCTAGTGGGAAAACCACCACCAAGCCTTCGGACCGCTTATCCAGCAATGCCACTGCCAGTGGGACGGCAACTCAAGCGCCGATGTTCACTTATGAGCCAGGAGACGCTACCACAGCTGGAGAAACTTCTCGGCCAACAATCACAATCACAGTCTCCAGCTTTACCACCCTCACTGCAGGCTTGAACAGTACCGAGTCGCAGATAGGACAGACATCTGTTCCAGCAGTCTCGAACGCAGCCCCAACAACGGCATTGCTACAGAGCACGATCGCTCTTTCGTCCAGTTATAACAATCAGTCAGCGACACCGACGGGAGGAGAGTCATCCTCATCGGCCAAGCGTACCATCCTTGTAACTAGCACGGAATATACCACACTGTTTCCTTCGTCTCACACGTCGTCGCAAGTCGCAACCCAGTCGTCATCTGCCGCAGCATCCGAGCCAGCGATCCCAAGCCTCACCCATTCACCTGCACCATCATCTACAGATACGGAGCCACAGAGCTCTTCAATACCGCCTGAATTACCCACAAGCTCGCTGTCCCCGCCGCCTATCATAGTGATCACTCCATCGGCGACAGAACCCTCTGGACCGGCGGCATCAAACACTCAAGCAGCCGCACAACCCAGCAGCGGAGGTGGCGGCTTCGCCTACCCTACCCGGCAACCAGCCGCAAGCTCAGATGTACCTTCAGCATCGTCTTCCGCGCCTCCGTCATCCAGCGAGGAAGCACCCTCAGCACCCTCAGCCGTTCCAAGTTCACCTTCAGAACCCGCGCCGGCGCCCACATCGCTTCCATCTTCACCTTCGTCTGCGGCGCCCTTGCCAGCACCATCATCGACCTCTAGTGGCCCCCTGGTCGTTGTACCAATCGACACGAGTCAGATATTCACCGTAACAGAGACGGTCACGACCACGACGACAGAGAAAGAGACGGTGACAGTGACTGCGACTGTGACGGCTTGAGTGGAAGGAATTGAGTCGAGAAGAAAATGTAGTCGCTACTGAATTTGCTTTGGCACCCATAGTTTCAGGGGAGAGTGGATGTAATGCGTAATGACGAAATAGTAGTTAGGACATTTATAGTTGGACTATGTACTGCACGATACAAACAGTGCACATTATTCAAATTGACTTGTTTTGCATCTTTCTCATCTCCTGAGTCAGATGATTGAGAGGTATTTTGGACAGCATAACGAGCGCTTGGAACATCTCGTGAGGGCTCGTAATCATGGTTTCATGTCTTGTCAGTCTGGCAGCATTGATGTACATCAGAACAGATGCATCCCTCATAGCACGTACGCATTTGGATGTTTCGAGATTGATTGTTCGTGTACCATTGTCATCGTCAGGCTTCCCTGCGCCCTTCCACAGGAATGCTACTTCAGCCTTGATCCATGATTCGAGGTATAGAAAGCAAAGCAAGACACGCCATGATCCAGTATCCCACTAAACCCATGCTAATCATCACGCCACATCCTTCGTCCCATCATCCATCTATGCGGAGAAAGCATCAGGGAAGCGGCGGACGTTGTCGGCGAGCTTGCCCTTGTTGCCAAGGAACTGGACGTAGGCACCATCAATCTTGATGCGGCCCTCCTGGCGCTTGGTGACGTAGTCCTCGCGGCGGAGGCTGGTGAAGCCCCAGTTCTTGGAGACGATGATCTTCTGGCGACCGGGGAACTGCGAGGCATTAGCAAATGCCAACTGGTACTTTATACTCGAACATACCTTGTACTGGGATCGCCTGAGAGCCTCAAGAGCGATGGCGCGGTTGGCATCCCTAGTGCGGACGGACAGGATGATCTGGCCGATGTTCACACGGGCGACAGTGCCGTTGGGCTTTCCGAAGGCACCACGCATACCCGTCTGCAATCTATCGGCACCAGCGCACGACAACATCTTGTTGATACGGACGACGTGGTAGGGGTGGGCGCGGACACGGAGATGGAAACCTTCCTTTCCGGCAGACTTGACGAGGTACTTGTTGGCGCAAATACGGGCGGCCTCGAGCGCCTCAGAGGACAGCTGCTCGTACTCGTTGGAGACAAGGTGGATGCATAGCGGGAATTCGTCGGCGTTGGCCTTCTTGCGGCCAAGATCGAAGATACGGATCTTGGGGTCGGGGACACCACGGTTGAAGCGCGACTTGGGGTACTGCACAGAAACGTCAGACCTGCACTCTGTTGCCTCCAGATTTCCAACATACCGGCTTGTTCTTGCAGTACCTGTAGCAACGGGCGGGACGGCGAGCCATTTTGACTGTTGATCTGTCGAAACAATAAGCGGAAGGTCTTCTGGAGCAGATACCCCAAGAGCGTTATTTCTGCAAAATCGCGGGAGCGCGAGTTTCGAGCTTGCGCAAAGAGAAGGGAGCGGTTCTTACCCTGCTGTTAGTTGTGTTGTGGTGGAAGTGGAGGCTCGAGAGAAGGTCTTTGAGTGTGAGCGCCGGGTTGATTGGAAATCAGTGTGGGCAACGCTAGTCTACTTTGGGCTGTGGCGGAAAGTGCACATCGAATGCAATCCTTCTTCCCTGCCTTAGTAATCAAGTTCGACACCTGAACATTCGCAATGGAAACAGCCTACTTCGTTCTGTCCCTTGATTCACTCTGATGATCTTGCAATCACAAACATCTTATTTCGGTAGCATCTTGTCGTGGTTGAATCAGTCGCGACTCAACTGCCAGAGCAACACACTATGCAGAAACGGCACATCTTCGCAATCTTTTTCGTGCGAAAATATGTGCACGTCAACGCCACAAAGTCTTTTCCATCACAAAGCATACGATAACATGATGTGAAGGTGACTCATTGTCTCATTGCTTTAGCCACTTTTGCATGACTCATATCGTGAGGTATCATAGTCTATCTGCCGAAGCCGCCCTTTTTTCTTGTCCTTTTCCACATGCACTTAAGCAGTGTCGGCGCTCAGAATATCAGAGTCACCTAGGACATGTTAGAGGTTGATTCATCAGGAAGATATTGAGATACATACCAGCATCGATGATGGACATAGTGGAGCAGCGGAAGAGCTTACCGCAAGCAGTACCAAGCTCAATCTGTTGTGGAATCACGTCAGTCGAAAGCCCTCCGAAGTCACAATAGACCTCTTCTCAGGGCCAGCCCTCAAGTACCGATCGGTATCTTGTCGTTAGGCCATGAGGTTCGGATAGGAATACGTACGTTGTTGCCAGAGAAGTGGTGAACGGAGGTCTTGGAAAGCTGTTGCCAAAGTTAGTGATACGATCGGTGTGTATTGGTTTCGAGCACATCAGCGCTTGGGTTACAGTGTACAGAGATTGTGAAGCATGAGCATTGGACGAATCTCGGTCAAAGAGAGCCTGTCGCTTTCGCACTGATGCCCTACTCCACAAGTCTCTGCCCTCATGTATCCTTCCACCACATGTCTCGACAGCGGGAAACGAACCATAGCGTAATACTCAAGCTCCGACTTGCGCAGAGGAGGAGTGTTGCCAGCAATGATGACAAGCTTGGCCTTGCCGTTGCGAAGGCTCTTCAGGGTAGACTTGTATCCGAGAGTGACCTTGCCAGACTTCATCACAAGCGCCAGGCGCGAGTTGATGGTGTCACTTTGTGAGGATCAGTATGGAATCTAGTACGGCGTTTCCCTCGGTTTTACTTACGCGTTTCTCTTAGCCTTCTTGGGTGCCATCGTGAGCTCAGGAAGTTGTTCTTTGGTGTTCCTGTGGTGTTGATGCCTCCGGCGATAGTTTTGGTGTCCAAGTTGTTCAAGCGCGGCCGCAAAAGTTAGCTTGTGGGCGCGCTCGCTAAGATTGCGCTAGACCAAATGCGCCAAGCGGCCGGTGCACTCCGGAAATTCGCGACGATTCGCCAATGATAAATGGTGACGGTCGGAAGCAGCACGATTAGGTCGCGAAGATGGTGATCAGAAGTATTTATTGCATTGGTATCCTGCGATGAAAATGCAAAAATTTCAAAAGGCCTCCGTGCGGCTAGCGTATGGTATATATAACACGTTTTCATCCTCATGCTTGATCTTGTTTAAGCATCAATCATCCCATCGTTATCCTTCATGTGTAATTTATGCAGCTGCCCGTTGAGCCTGCCGGCCCGCTCTAGCTGGCTTACGAACGGCACCAGGTCGGTTGAGAGTGTACTTCGCGAAGGCTCTGGCAAGGGACTTCTTCGCGCTGACCTTCTGGGAACCTACGAACGAATCGACGGTGACAGCGATGGCGCGGTCGATGTCTTCGGCCGAGCAATACTCCGACAGGCGCATCTTACAGAAGGATTCTGAGATACGAATAATGGCTTCCAGATGACGAACCTGCGCTTGTTAGTGGCCAGTTACATGTCTGCTATGGTGGTTACTTACAGTGATTGGGTAAGCACCAGTAGCCATCGACTCCTTTCGTAGATCAGCGAAAAGGCGAGCCACCTTGTCCTGATCGATCTGGTATAGTTTGGGTCGGCACTTCTCCCTCGCGTAGAGGATATATTTCCTGAGCAGCTCCTGTGGTATGTCCCCTTTCGGTGCTTGGTCCGCTTGAGCATCCACCTCCATACTCTCATGAGACTCCACGTTGCCGTTTCCGTCTTCTGTAGCATAGGCCGCATTTTGGTGCTGAGTGGAACGGGCGTGGGAATTGACGACGAATTTGGCGAGGCGTTCATCTTCGCTGGGATCGACCGTATCACGTACGACACAAAGAATGTCGAAACGAGACAGAATAGGTTCTGTGAGCTCAACGTTCTGTGAGAATGGGATAGTAGAGTTGTATCGTCCACCGATGGGATTGGCAGCAGCGACGATAGCACAACGTGCCTGGAGTGTGGTGACAATCCCAGCTTTGGAAATTGAGATGGTCTGTTGCTCCATGGCCTCGTGGATCGACGTACGATCCTGGTCGTTCATTTTGTCAAATTCATCGATTAGACACGTGCCCTTATCTGCAAGCACAAGAGCTCCACCTTCCAAAGTCCATTCACTGGTCATGGGATCTCGGCGAACGGACGCTGTGAGACCGACAGCAGAGGCACCTTGACCAGTAGCGAAGACAGCTCGGTGGGCAGTCTTTTCCACGTACTTGAGCACTTGGGATTTGGCTGTTCCTGGGTCTCCCAATAAGAGGACATTGATGTCACCACGCATAGCGTGATGTCCAGCGGCCTCTTTACTGACACCACCGAACAACGACAGAGCTACTGCAGTTTTGATGTCCGTATGTCCGTAGATGCTAGGCGCAATGGAGTTCACGATTTTCTCCACAATGTTCGGGTCCTTCGATAGCTGTCGAATCTGCTGCTCGTCTGTTTCGCTCAATCGGAAACCCGCCAACTGGTCATGAGACTTGACAACATTATTAGCCTCAATGATAGTGGCGAACACTGGGAAACCGTTCTTGTTGTTCAGCGATGCGTCGTAATTGTTTCGGTAAATTCCGGTGACTTCGATTTCCTCTCCCGGCTTTGCTGAGTCGATGAGATCCCAAAGCAGTATCACCTCTCGGTGACGGGGCAAGCGACCAGCCGGAACAGTGCCAGGCGACTCTTGGAGAGTGAGCTTCTGGTAGTTGCGATAGACGGTTCGCTCCGAATTTACACTGAATGGGCCCCGAGATTGACAGTTGGAGCAGAACGAGATCTTAACTTCAACGTTTGAATCCTGGTGGAAGGGCCCAAGGGTGGTTCCACACTTGGCGCAGTCGAATTTCACATATTTGAGCTGGGGGAAGACACCGCTTCTTCTCGTGACAACTCCGCTAACACGGACTAAGTTGTTTAGATGCGTTTGGCGGAGTTGGCGAAGGGTTAAGGCCATGGGAATCTCTGTCATTCGAACGTGGATCTCGGAGTGGATACGCTCGTAATCGGGGTAATGTAGAATCACCACTTCCATAGCAACCTGGTCGAAAATCTTCAGCAGCTCCGTGGGAGCATTGGCAACCCAGTAAGCAAGGGTAGCTTTGCTCTGCGTGAGGTGATCGAAAGACACTTCCAGAGATTCGGCGTTGATCTCACCAAGGGTCTTGACACGATCGCCGTATACAGAAATGCCTTGGTCGTCCACGTACTCGGTCAGGAATGCCTTGAACTCACGAGCGATAGACCTTGCGACGACAGGTTGAGCTACCCAGTCAGTCAAAGTGTTCGCCTTGATGTCCTGAAGCGCTTCGAGAGACATTTCCTCGGCCATGATGTCGCCATCTAGATCCATATCATCCTGTTCCTCGTCGTAGCGGTGGCGTTGCCGGCGACCTCCCCTAATGAGCTCACCGATGCCGCCTTCCTCGTCGTCCGGCAAAAAGGCGTCCGGTATGCGGCGCCGTGCTTCGGCATCACGTCGATTAAGTCGGCGGTCAATTTCCCGTCTGGCGCCCATGCCGAGATCTTCATAGTCTCCCTCATCGTCAATATCGGACCCCTCGTAATTTTGATTGTTTTGATTGGCAAAGAGCTCGCCATCAAACCTGTCGTCGAACAGATCAATGCCAGCTCCTTCCTCGGCTTCTTCATCTAAGTCATCTACATCGCGATAGATGTTGTCCTCATCCAACATATCGTCATCCTGCGGAATCAGGGGCGGAGAAGAAGCCATGTCCATTGCTGTTCCCGGGATCAGCTCGGCCCTAGATGGTGAAAGGGGCAGACCTACGAGTCGATGGCGGGTGCGCCGGCGAGGACTCATCGTCTCTAGCACGCTTGTTGCTCCGGGAAGGGCCTGCACCACGGTTTGCAGACGACATGCTTGGTCGCAGCGGAGAGCTGACGCATATTAGAGAAAACCATGCTCAAGGGGTGCTCGTGCTATCGATGATATGTGATTGCGACTCTCGCGGTACATACCTCATATTTACGCTATGCAGGTATACAAAGATGTGCTGAGCCGGGGAAACGAAGAGGGGTGGAGGAAATGCGGGAGGAGCGCGTCCAACACGCGTTAAGTGGGCTTGGCGCGTCACCCATCAAGTTCTCGAACGGGTAAAGTGTCACAGCGGAGCATTCGACATAACACATCTGAGTCTTCACTCTCACCACTCCAGCTCATAGCGACTTCGGACTCACTGATAGAGCCCCTGCAAATATACGCGACTCAGAATCAGCACAAGATCCGCCACAATGGCCGAGTCGCAATCGTCCAACATCTCCCAAACAAAGCCGCGCACGAATTCGGTCTCGCAAGCGTCGGAAGACTCGCAGACAGCAGCAGAGTATGTCTTATTATGCTTAAGCTGGCACGGTCGCATGAACTAACTTAGTTTTTTTCAGCTTCATCAAGGAACAGCTCAATCTTGAAGCTGAGGCTCGCGAGGCTCTCCCATACGTGAGTCGCATCAACACTCGATGACCGAACTCGACTAATGTTGGACAGCAATTTGATACTTGTACCCGTGATCTGGGAGCTTTGCGGCAAGGGCTCTATTCGTGCCTTGACTGCAACCCGCCACCGGCGGATTCGTCAGACCCGTATCAGCCGGCTGCTGTCTGTTACGCTTGCTCCATCTCGTGCCACGGCGAGCACGCGCTCGTCGAGCTCTTTAACAAGCGCAACTTCGTCTGCGACTGCGGCACTACGCGCCTACCCGAGACGACGCCATGTACCCTGCGCATCAATTCCGAGACTGGGCAGAAGGGCGGCGTGACTGGAGAAGAGCCGGCTGCGGGCAATAAGTACAACCAGAACTTCCGCAACAGGTTCTGCGGGTGCAGCGAAGAGTATGACCCACACCAGGAGAAGGGAACAATGTTCCAGTGTCTGGGACTTGGCACAGTAGAGGATGGTGGCTGCGGCGAGGACTGGTGGCATCCCGAATGCGTTCTTGGCCTCTCTAGGGAAGAGTACCTGAAGAGCATCGAGAAGCCGCAGGCAGAGCGAAAAGAAGGCGATGCGAAGACCAACGGGATCACAAAAGACGTCAGCGTGACACGACTTGAAGAAGATGCCGGAAGAGATCCGGATGCACGAAGACCCTCTGTCATAACGGCTATTGCTGCAGGTCTGCCTACTGAAAACGGTGTCGATGGAAATGACATCGTTGCAACCGCCGAAGAAGAAGAGGCAGATGATGATACACCGTTGCCTCTGGGATTCCCTGCAGAGAACGACTTTGAATACTTCATCTGTCATAAATGTGTCGAGGCGTTCCCGTGGATCAAGAAATACGCCGGCTCTCCTAGCTTCCTCTTACCAGTGTACTTTGATGGCGCCCTCAACCAAGCTAAAGCTCAGGACACACCCGCTTATGCGAACGGAACGACCAACCGCGACTCTAAGAAACGCAAAGCAGACGACCATGAGAATATTGCACCAGCAGGATCTATGGCTCCCCCTAAGAGGCAGAAGTCCGAGGACCCCGCAACTACACTCTCGTCCATTCCGGAAGACACACCAAGCACTACTCTCACATTGTCACCCAAGAAGGCTGACCCCGCCGCCACCGCACCAGAGTGCAAGCTCTCGTCTCTCCCCCCTCTTCCCGCACAAGCCCTCAAGACACCCTTCTCTCTATTCCTAAAAGCTGACTTCCACGATCATCTCTGCCACTGCGCAACCTGCTTTCCCCTCCTGAAGCCGCACCCCCAACTCCTCGAGGAGGAAGACGTCTACGAACCCCCCATCTCAGAAGATGGCAACGACGCGGCCGGATCGGTCGGCACAGGTTCGCTACTCGAGCGTGGCGAGGCGGCGTTCAGCAACATAGACCGCGCGAGGGCAATACAGGGTGCAATGGCATTCGCCCACTTGAAAGACGGCCTCAAGGCATTCTTGAAACCATACGCAGATGAGGGGAAGCCGGTGGGCGCTGAAGATATCAATGTGTTCTTCCAGAAGCTGAGGGGTGATGATGCGGCGATCAAGGAAGCGGCCGATGCAGCAAAGAGAAATCATGATGACGACGGTGATGGGGCGGGTGATGGTGGCAGGAGGGAGCAGAGTGGATACTAAGGCGAGCGCAAGAGCGTGTCTTGGGTATATGAGCTGCTCGGGTGTGAACATTGCTTAGTGTGACTGCCAATCAGATGCCTTAATAGGCTTCGGGGTAGATTGAATTATGCAAGCCTTGACTAGACGCCGAGGATGAAAGCTACATGTGAACATGGATCAGCGATGAGTTGAATATATGCAGTCCACCATACACCGAATGAATAAAGTAATGAACGCCCTCTGTACTTTCGTAACAGCATATGCGAATGAGATCTGAGATTTCGCTATAAGTTCGAAGGTTCGCTGACTGGATATGGGTTTATTTCCCTTGCATATCTTTATGTAATGCATCGCAAGACTGGCTGATGCTTAGCCCATATACGCCAGAGGCACAAAGCCCTCAAGTAATTCCAATGCTACTGGGTAGTCCTCATAAAACATGCCTGAACGCCAGTCTTTGAAATGCAAAAGTTTATCAAACGACAGCCCCTCCAGTGCGACCCTCGGCTTGCGCTCGTGAGAACTGATGCAGCAGCTGGAGCACACCTCCACGGGGTGCCCCTGGTGTCTCATCTTCGGTCTCGTCATCCTGCTGAGGTTGCCACGATTCAGATACCATGCTTTCTTCTGGTACGGCAAGTGGTCGGAAGGATGATCGATGACGACCTTGCGGTCCTTGCCGCGGTGACCTCCCCAATACGGAACCCGAGGGTTGGTGAATGGGATCCAGTAGTACGGAGCCCATAGGATCCCCTCGGTCGGGCGCAGGTCCATGTCGTCCTGCACGGCGATTGAAGGGTTGGCGTCCCGCGGGGCCTCTACTGGATCCACGAGGATCCACCGGCGATGTGGACTGCGAGGCGGGGTTATAGTGGGTTGGGAATTGTGGCGGAGGGTGAAAGCGGGCCGTGTGGCCACGTCCAGTCGTAGTCGCATAGGTCTCCATGAAACCATGATAAGAAGCCATCATCTTATTGTCGTTGGCCATAAAGTAGTCTTCTCGGAGCTCGTTGTCCTGCTGTCGACCTGTTCTATTCGCAGGGAGGTTGTTCTCGCCCTTCTTGAAAGGAAACATCGAGTACGAACAGACCACCCCCAAACCATCAACGACGATGGAGAACTCGCGGAAAAAGTCGACAATTCGGTCGCTGCACTTGGGGAGCCGAAACATGAGTATGAAAGGAGTAATCAAAATGCTGAGCATCTCTTCCATGTAGAGAAGGATTTTCGGTTGGTATAATCGCGCAAACTCCTCTCGCACTTCGTCGGTGTGCAGCCTATCATGCCACGAAGCTGGCTCGTATCGAGTGTGGTATATTACGGTATTGATGTAGTAGGCGGGATCCGCAACCTGGTCTTCTTGAGGACTGCTTCCACGTGCTGCTAGGTAAACGCCAGTGAGCAGAGTCATGTAGAACAAGGCAGTCCTTCCAGGGGTGATTTCAAAATTGAGAAACAATTCGGAGTCGAAGAGAGTTATGAGTATGAGCACGGAGCAAAAACCACCTGTGACAAATGCGACAAAGGAATACAGCATTTCCATCTTGACTTTGGGAAACTGCTGTAGGTACAAATTAGCGGCCGGGTATGCCATATTTCTGCGACGATTGAATAGATGGGGGAGCTCGTTGAATTCGCGGAACTTCCACTGCGCGAATGGTGTAAAGTCGCGGTCGCCAAGCATGGATGGATTCTTGTGATATTCCTAGAAACGTAAGATGATTGATTGTCAGACTCAAGCAAAGACTTACAGTGAAGCGCGCGAACAAGTATGACGCAAGAAAGTAGGTTACGGCGAAAGGAGCGCAAAGCACACTGAGAAATCCTGTGTAAATCAAGCGCGTCCTCAGCGTTGCGACGAGGTTTCGTCGGTTCCTTTCTCTCAGGAAGTCTTGGTTGAAGGAGCCGTTAGGGCCACTGAACACAAAATCCATGATGGCAAGATTGACATGAAACCTCGTTGTCTCCGAGAAGATGAACCTATTGCCTAAGAATGGAATAGGTATGCTGACGTCCAATATCTCCTTGTTGAACAGAGCAATGAGATAGTTATCGCGCCGCATGAGACGGCTAGCAATATCAACCGCATCGAGCCGTTGTCGGCTTCTTGAATCTAGCAGCTTCCGAACTTCAGGCGTTAGATTCGATGCAGTCGTAAGATTTGCGTCGCGCAGCGCCATAATCCGGCCCACAACATGTTGCCATTGTACGGTTTGGATATCTCGGTCGGGGATCTCCAACAGATGGTGGTAAAAGTCATGCATTGCCTGCAATCTTGGGAACCTGCCGACAAGTTTCACTATTGACCATAGCCAATAGACGATGAACGAGCAGAGGGCTAGCCACCAAATCCCGTGTATGTTGTGCATGCACTTTGGCTGCATGACTTCACTCAGTTTGTGACTGCCAGACAGCTTACTATAATCGATGCACCACCCGAGGAAGGTCAAAAAACCAATGACAAAGGCAGTCTGCAAGAGCATTAAGAGTTTGCGCAAGAGGATAGCATATATGCCGCTTCCAGTGTAATAATCGTACACCTCGGCCAGGAAGTTATCCAGATCATCGGTTTGATTCACCCAAAGCCACATGGCTCTCTCTTTCGGATCCGATGTATATTGTCCGGGCCTAGCTGATGTTCTCCAGGTACGAGGCGCAGTACCTCCCCGCCCATCATCGTGCAGACGCTGCTGCCGTCGCGTTGTTTCCCATTGTGCTCGCGTGTGGCGCGTAGATGGACCCGGCACGGGTGGAGGAAGGCCCTCAGTCGGCTCGGCCCTGGTGGTCTTCGGTGAAGCCACGCCACCTTCGAGGAGAAGTGACTGTGGAACATCGTCGTCGTCGTCGGGAGGCAGAGGGCGTGACGAGACAGGCTGTCGCCATGCTGCAGCTCTGCTGGCGGTATTGATGCCCGGCGGGGCTCGTTCGTCGTGTTGCGCAATAGACGCGGCGCTTTCCGTCATTCGCTCTTGTGCAGCTTCATCCAGCAGATGTTCCAAGTCCAGGTCCTCAAAGCGCGCATCGAGATTCTCGTTGTCGATGTCCATGGTGCTGCGGGTGCCCGCCGAGGACGAGCGATGGCGACTGTGAAGGTTTAGAGGTTCGGAGTCGTAGGGTTCGTCGGAGGCAGTAGGGAGGATCCTCGAGAACAGGTTGGAGGCCATCAGGCTGGGTGGTCCTTATCTAAGGCAGCGGCGGGGGCACCGTCCCGTGGCTCTGGCGTCTGCGCCGGGCAGTAACAGGGCTGAGAGTACCGAGTCGTGCTTGCTACAGGAGACAAGCAGGTGTAACAATTCACTTCACCCATCGCCACCGAGTCTGAGACAACGTTAGGGTGACCATGTTGGCGTGACGGCGGCGGGAGCGTGAATGCAGCTGTCACGCGTCATACGCCCGGCCTTTGAGCTAAGCTAGGTTACCTTTCGGCAATCGGAGGAAGGTGCAACCGACCTTCACGCCTCTCCCGCTTGTGTCCAAACCTCCCACTGGTCCAGCATGGCGACCAACTACTTTGCGGAGCGTGCTACCCCAGCTTCGCAAGACCTGCTTTCGCCGGCTTCTCCCGCCCCAGGGCCGGCTTCCCGTGGCTCCAATGCTCTCTCGGCCAGGATCACCAGCGTGCTGTCGGCATCTTACGCTGACCTTGAAATCCGGGATGCCCTGGAAACGCTCGATGCTCGTGGAGTGCAAAATACGGCAGAAACCAGACGACAACTTCGGCTGGATGTGCAAAGGGAGGTCATCCAGTGCAATGGAGAGGTCGTCAAAGACTTTGGTCAAGTTGCCGAGGTTTGTGTTCAATTTGTTTATTCAGAACATGCATTGGCTGACGTCCATAGCAACTAAAACGCATAGGTACTGCTATCAGTAGCTTGAACAAGTGCTGCGATGAAATGCGTGGCCATATTGCGGCGGCAAATCGCGAGACTGGGCCTGTTCTAGAGGAAGCCACAAGCCTCATGCAACAGAAAAAGCAAGCCGAGACAAAGCACCAAATCTTGAACGCTTTCAGCTCACATTTTCTCATTCCCGAAGATGAGATCACCGTCCTAACGTCCACTGCTGAGCCGGTGACCGAGGAGTTCTTCCAGACTTTAACAAGGGTCAAGAAGATTCACCATGATTGTCAGGTGCTCCTGGGAACCGAGGATCAAAGGTTGGGTCTTGAGGTACTTGAGCGAAGCTCTAAGCAAATAAATGCAGCCTACCAGAAGCTGTACCGCTGGATCCAACGCGAATTCAAGACGCTTGATCTTGAGAATCCACAGATCAATGCGTCGGTCAGGCGATCTCTGCGTGTACTTGCAGAGCGGCCAACATTGTTCCAAAACTGCCTCGACTCTTTCGCGGAAGCCCGCGAGAACATTTTGTCCGACTCCTTCCACGCGGCACTGACTGGTCATACATCGGAATCCCAAAATCTTGCAACCAAGCCAATTGAGTTTCAAGCTCATGACCCTCTGCGGTATGTTGGTGACATGCTTGCATGGGCGCACTCTACCACAGTTTCTGAGAGAGAAGCCTTGGAGGTCTTGTTTATCTCCGATGGCGACGAGATCAAGCGATCTATCCAAGCGGGACTTGAGAGTGAGCCTTGGCTACGCGAAGAGGGCGAACAGGAGGTCTTTGACGGAAGGAAGGCTCTGAATCAGCTGGTAAGCCGGGATCTGACTGGAGTTGCTCGACTACTACGTCAACGTACAGAACAAGTCGTACAGAGCCACGACGATGCTACATTGGCTTATAAAATTGCGAACTTGATCGGATTCTATAAGAGTACTTTCGTCAAGCTTCTTGGAGCTGATTCCGAGGTTTTGGAAGTCTTTGATACGCTTGAAAGTTCAGCAATGCGGCAATTCCGTGCCAATATGCGAGACCATGTTGCCGCAGTGCAAGGCGATCTGGCGGTCGCGCCTGCTGATCTCTCACCTCCGGATTTCCTGGAAGAAGCTCTGCAGATGCTCCGCACTCTTGCAAAGAGCTATGATACGTCTATCGCGACGGTCGATAGCAACGGTGATGGCTTCCATTCCGTCCTTGCCGAGATCCTCGACCCATTCATGAGCGGCTGCGAAAACCTAGGAAAGGGCCTGCCGGCACCCGACAACAACATCTTCGCCCTCAACTGTTTGATGGCAGTCAAGACAGTACTGACCCCTTACTCATTCGCTAAAGACAGATTGAGCGAGCTCGAAGACACGATCGGCGAGCATATTGTGCGATTGGTGGAATACCAGCATCAGTATCTCACATACACTTCGGGCCTAAGCACGCTGCTCGAAGCTCTATCTGACGTCTCTGATACCGCAGAGAGCCTGAAGACTATACCCGAGCTAGATGCTTTTAAGCCAGAGGCTTTGGTGGGTGCAAGTCAGCAGCTTGATGAGTTCCTCCCATCGGCTCTGATTGATGCAGCAGAGAACCTAAAGCGGTTGCAAAACAGAACGATTGTGCAAAACATAACGGAGGAGGCAGCGGAACGATTCTGCGAAGATTTTGAAATTGTAGAAAGCAAGGTGATGGCTGCAGATGACTTGCTGTACAAAGAAGAGGAAGATGAGGCCGCCCCGGCTCTACGCGACCTCTTCCCTCGAACCAGCGGGGAGATCAGAGTGCTCCTCAGCTAGACTAGAAATGCTATAGAGCTATTCCAACCAATGCACCACATCCGACTCTTGCAACCCTTTGCATGCCCTCTGGAATCTCTAGATATCGTGAGCAAGTCATACATCCGTTTCATGTGTGATCATGTACACTGTGCCGTTTAATGAGCCTCTCTCAAGCTGGCTTCTTCTTCTCCCACTCTTCAGGCGTATGGCACTTGGGCGTCCAAGCATGTATCGCTGCAATTTCCTCCTTGAGAACTCCGTTGACCAAGCGATGTCTAGCCAGCGTTGTCTTTTTGGCGAATTGAGGGGATACTATGATCGCCTCGAACATCTGCCCGCATCCACCTACATGACTCATCAGCCAACCGTTCTCGAGCTAAGCAAGCATATATCATGCACTTGAAGCTTCGTATTACCGTGCTTGCATTACCATGAAATTGAATACTTACCGCTCATATCCTCGATCTCGACGTGCGTCGCACCCAACCCCTCTTGCAGCTTCTGCTTGATAACATCTGGCGTGATGCCACTATTGGCTGCAGTCTGCGCTGCCTCCGAGTCCGTCCTTGCACTCATTCCGCTGGTAGGATCGACTGTCAGGTGGTTAAATTGCTTGTAGAGTTTGTGGCGAGGGTCCATTCGACATTACAACGCAATGATGGTTTGCAGGGTTTGGATCTGATAAGCATTTATCAGATGGCGGGACGCTGTGGGCCGGAGGTTTTAAGCGTTTTGGGGGAAAGAGCGAGTGACGTGCGTGGGTCTGTGCGGCGCATGCAGCATTGGAGCGCGTTCTTGGCGCGAATGCGGACGTACTTTGGTGCATAAGGTGGGGTAGTTGCAACATTCATGTTCTCTGTAACTGTAAGGAGGGCGATCAATATGAGTTCGACGACCGGCTCTGCGCCGTTTTCGAGGGCTGTGGTGCGGGCCATGAAGAAGCTGTAAGTGACATTCCCTCCACCTATCCTTCCAAGACCAAGAGCATGGGTTGCAGTTGCAGCCACAGCTGCGCAAGCCGAGCAACTTTCAAGAGAGCTTGCGAATGGGTTGGATGGCTCTTCAAGATCTTAATGAGCCTGCAGCTAACATTCACGAGCTACCCGGAAGCCCTCGCAGACAATTCCTGGGATAACACCGGACTTCTCCTCGAGGCGCCCTTCGTCCCCACGCGCCGCCAATCGAACAATGTCCTCCTTACGATCGATCTCACCAAAGCGGTCGCTGATGAGGCGATTGAGCTCAATTCGTCTATTATTATCGCATACCACCCCATCATATTCCGCGGACTAAAATCCATTACTTTGGCAAACTCGCAACAACAGACGCTGCTTCGACTAGCAAGCCATGGAATCAGTGTATACAGTCCGCATACGGCGGTGGATGCAGCTCCAGGAGGACTCGGGGATTGGTTAGCGGACATCGTGACAGGCAACAAGAAAACCCCAGGGCTAGAAAAGTCCGAAGCAGGCTCAGACGCAGGAAACACACAGAAGAAAGAAGACGAGGATCCATTCGTGGAGGACAAGCGACCGAAGCGACCGACATGGGCGCTTGCGCACCACCCGTCGTCAATGCAGACAACATTCCGTCTGGGCAGTCAGTCTACGCCTCTGTCAACGATCCCTCATACTCGCAAACCCATCATCCCTCAATCACCGGAGCTGGAAACACATCCTGGTGCTGGCATGGGTCGCGTCGTTACCTTCGACACACCGCAGCCCCTCCCTGCCCTGCTCGACCGAATCGGCCGCGGCCTCAACAACCCGAAAGGCTTCCCCATCGCCATACCACAGACCGCACAAATGTCTGAGCTCACCATCCGCAGTGTAGGTATCTGCGCTGGATCAGGTGCCTCGCTCCTGAGCCACCTTGATGTCGACCTGCTCTTCACGGGAGAGATGAGCCATCACGAAGCGCTTGCGGCGATTGAGAAGGGCCAGGTTGTGATCAATCTGTTCCATAGCAACTCTGAGAGAGGCTTCTTGAGCGACGTGCTTTTACCTCAGCTGGACGATGCAGTCGAAGAGGAATGGAAGAACCTACGTGACGATGAAACTGGTGCCGAGGGACTGGAGGAGGCCCTGGCAGACGAAAATTTCGAGATTATGCTTAGTGAGGTGGACAGGGACCCATATGGGATTGTGGTGTTGGACAATGATGGACAGTAACGACTGTGTTGCTGAATCAAAACATGAATACATGCAGCAAGGTTCTGTCACACGCTGTGGACAGCCAGACATCTTTTGTTGTCGCCCACTTTGCAGTGTAGATGATTGCGTGTTGTACTCTCGATGTACTTGCTAGCTCGTGTCCGCATAGTTGATGAGCGATGCCTATTTCGACACAAATACACGGCTACAGAGAAACAGTCTGCGCTACGCAGAATGGTCCTTTACAACTTGTGATCTGTCCCTTTGTTGCTTCGTTGCATGCAAACCTGTACTTGACGCCGATACCGCACTTGAGGTCAGCCCGCCCAATCTTCCCAGACTAGTGCCGCGTTCGGCGCTTGTCTACCCGACACACAAGCTTGGTTCCCCAAAGCGCTCCTCCACGCCCCACCGAGCCGCGGGTTCTTCCCATTTTGTTCCTCTGATTTGTTTTTGGTATATATATGCCATAATTTGCCTCAAGAACATCAATCGTCGCCACAGCTGCAACAGCAGCAACATCCTCCGTGGCGCAATTGGCTAGCGCGTCTGACTGTTAAACCCAATGGTTCGGCGATCAGGAGGTTCGTGGTTCGAGCCCACGCGGGGGAGTTAAATGGCTATCTTTTTGCCTTGCTCTACGTCTGTGCTATATGGGTGATCTAGCACTAGCAATGTTGCTGCGGCGTACTTCACATTTTTGCGTAGAGGTAAATACTAAATAAAACTCTCAAGAAGCCGTTGGGACATGTTGTGTATCAACGTCCCACCAAATATTTTTTCCACCACATGCCTAGACTGCCCAAGATACGGCTCTGGGCGTACGGCGTGTGTAACAGTCAGACAATGACAACATATATTCCGAATTAAATGTGATTCATCCAAATAATTCAGGCCTTCATTTGCATTCAAGACGTTGAGATGCTGATAGTAAAGCTCTTGTCTCGATAGTATGTGGGTCAAATCACGATCGCCTTCCGCTACATCCCAGAGGTCGTCTTTTGGGAGACACGAGAAATTGAGGAGAAAAGCTGGGGGTTGGTAGTACGACTTATTTCCCAGAGGAGGGGTGGCGAGGATCTGGGCCTCCCTAATTTGCAAGACATTGGGAAAAGCCCGCGGTTTATGTTGCTCTACATGCCTGGTCGCACACATACAGGCTGAGAATGTAGAAAGAAACATTGAAAAAAGTGCGAATGTCAAGATAGGGTTCAGTGGACCGCACATATGATTGTATTCGCTGCCATCAAACACCCTCTAGAGAAGACATGGCTTCATGACTACCTGCGTGTTCGTCCACGACCTTGCTCAGCTTGACGCTTCACAATTTTTGCACACTTCCAGCAAGGCACTGTAGGAACTGAGCAAGCTTGTCGACATGTTCACCAGTCACACACGCCAACTGCAGCGTCATGCCAGTTGAAAAGGTTTGTGTCATTAAGCAAGAGTAGCATGTTTCTGAATGCTCTAATTCCAAAGCAACCAAACAGTCCAAAACCGATTCCTGAAAACCTGAATACATTACATTGTGGCAAACTTGTGTGCCTCGGAGACTATGGGCGTGGTCGAAGAGCCAAATCCATGCGTGTGGTTAACGAGTAGTCCAGCTTTGACGTTCGTTGTAGAGCTTCCAGCGCATGCATCGCTTGTTGCGCTATCCCGCCGAAACTGTGCTCGAATGTTTTCCTCTTCGTGAGGTTCCAGCACCGAACGTTTCAAGCAATGAGTGGTATTGCTCAACTGCTCAGGGCTTTCGTCCAGGATTTCGGCTTGTTCGGAGTGTATAGATTTCGGGTATGATGCGATTATGGGTATGTGTTGCTTCATTCAAGGTCTCCAGTGTTCGCAAATCGTGGTTCGGCATTGGTGGCTCGGGGTATAGCTCGCTGGGAATTTGGCTGGGGATTCGGCCGGGGATCATTGAGGCCTCTGCGCTTGCAGAAACGACGCAATTTTTCACACAATTTCCGAAACGTGGCCCGGATCCTTCCGGCACCGTCGCCGCCCCTCATAGCATTGCTGCTCTGGAACTCTCCCTATATGTCCGTCTTCCCGCCCATAACTTTAGCTGCTTGTACGGCGTTCATCTTCTGTGTCCAGCCCGGGGCCGGAACCAGTCTGCGTACTGTACGAACCTCGTCGGAAGCGTAGCCTGGAATGCGGATATTGTAGTTGCGCTCAAGGACCAGCTGGAGGTCACGGATGTCGAGTTGCGGTGATTCTCGAAGCTTGGCCAGCTTACAGGCGTTGCTAATCACCGTGTCGACAAAGTCGTCCGCCATCTGAAGAACAGCCTGGACATATTAGCAATTGATGCTGATCGCGTAAGCTTTTCGAGTCTTACTTCTTCAACCTCTGGCGTCAACGCTTCCTCCGAACCACCAGTCACTTGCCGAACAAGCTCGTCAAGCTTGCGTTTGCTGAGCACGCGATCGTTGTCGCCTTCAAGCTGGAATGGCGGCATCCTGGCAATAACAGGTTGCCCCATAGGACCCGGGGCGCCGTTGGTCGGACCGCTAATTGTAGGACGGGCTGGACCCATAGGCACAGGGCTTGGCTGAGAGGTGTTCAGATTGCGCGGGATCGGCATTTTGGGGTTGTTCATTTGCTCGCGCTCACGGCTTCCCGGAGTGTGGAAGTTGCCCTGACCTTGCATGGGTGTGCCAGTGCGCATGCCAGCGTTGTCCGAGTAAGATCGTTGCGCGGCGCTCACCGCATCCTGGTGAGAGAGAGGAACCGGGCCTGGTCGGCCAGCGTTGGAGGTAGCAGATTGCGGGTGTGGCGAGTTATTCTGCGCGTGCTGCATAGCATTCGCCTGGTGCGGGTTGACCTGCGGGCGTGGGGGCTGCTGATGCGGTTGCGGCTGGCCTGGTTGCGCAAATTGCGGGTGCTGGTTGGGCGCTTGGCCATGTTGCTGAAGGGGCGCGGGGGGCTGTCGCATGGGCTGTTGCTGGGGCATCGACGGCGGTGCCTGAGAGTGTCCACCCTGTTGTGGCGGCGCCTGCTGTTGCTGCGTTTGCTGCGGGCCGCCTTGCATGTTTCCAAACTGCTGCGCAGGAGGTGCTTGCGGAAGCTGCGGTTCGACTTTGATCGTAGGCTCCGCCTTAATGTCTGGCTGAGAATTTTGGCGCTGTTGCTGCTGCTGCTGCTGTGCGAATTGTGGAGCAGGCTGCCCCTGGTTTGGTTGATTTTGCTGCTGCTGCTGCTGCTGCTGCTGCTGCTGTTGCTGAGCTCGCCGCTGATCGTGCTCCATCTTGTTTTGTTTCTGCTTCTCCCTGAAGTTATCCACGTATTCCTTTGCAGTGTTGTACTCCTTCTGCATGTGCGCTTTGCTGTTGGCCACCTCTGCAGGAATCTCCTGCCCGGCCTTTTGCCGCTGCTGCACCATGTTATCCAGCGTGGCTATCTGGCGCTTGGCCTTGTGCTGCTTGTTCAGCGCGAGAAGGAAGCTGTTGCGCATCTCTTTGATCTTCGCCTCGCCTTCCGGTGTGCTTGGCTGAGGTCCATTCACTGGCAGCCAATAGGTGAAGTTCTGCACATACTTTATGATCTCGGGCTCGACTTGAGGCCGTTGGTCGCCCTGCTGCGGGCCTTGGCCCTGTGTCTGGTTCGAAGGCTGCTGCATCGCGCCCTGGTTCTGCGGCGGCTGCTGCTGCTGCTGCTGTGTCGGCGCAGGCTGGTTCTGCTCGACCTTGGGTTGCTGGCTCGACGCTTCGGACTGCGATTGCTCTCCGCCTGCCGCTTGGTTCTGCTGCGCTGCGTTCTGCTTGGCTCTTGCACGGAACGTCTGAATCAACAGTCAGTGGTCGGTCACAGCGCATGGCCCTCAGGGACGACTAACTCTCTCCTGGGCGATGAGCCTCTGGGAGAACTCTTGAAGCTTTGTTCGGGCTGCAATATGGTCCTGAGTGCCTGCGGTCTTCGTGTGGATTACACTCCACAACTGCTGGAAGATGGGCTTGTACTTTTGCTTCAAGTCATCGTTGAGTGAAAGAAGCTTGGGCACATCGTCCACCTTCAGCAGCTGCATCTGCTGCTGTTGGCCCGCTGGGGCCGGTGGTTGAGCGCTCATGGTGGGCGGGTGGGCGGGCCCGGAGAGCGGTAGTGTCGATCGTAGGCGGACTCGGTGAAAGTTTCAGTATGGATGCGCAAGGAATGGGTGACTGCAGTGTCGGTCGCAGCGCGTGGTGGTAGGTGTTGGCCTGGGTTCGATGGCGGTTGAGACGGCGCGCGCGCAACCAGTTGACAAGGCCGGGAGGCTTGATCGACTCTTAGCGCGCTCCCATGCCGCACACGCCCCCATCCCTGTCACATTGTGCAACCGCAGGCCGTTCTCTAGCAAACAGAGATCTAGGAAACGCATTATAGCTTGAATTGATTCACGATAGCCATCTCATGTTCAGTCTGCGCATGCTTCGTGTAGATAATGACCCGCTAGCTTACTCGAAACAGGATATGGACTAACGGACTGATCAGTGACATGCATAACGAATGAGACACTGAGGGCCCATGAAGCACTCCTACACAGCCAGGCGCCACTTTGAACACAAGCTTCCACACGTCTCATTCAAGCTTGAGCATTGAAGGTCCTATATGCTGCTCCCCGGATCGGCCAGAACCCATCTTTCATATGCTGTTCTTGAAAGAAGGCATCATCGGTCATAATTTACACTGGCTCAAATGAAGCTCAAGCGAGTCTTTCGCAGAACTCCTGCATGGGCACGCCTCAAAGCTTGTGGTTCTTCCCGCTATCGGGAAGAGTGTTTGAAGAAACGCGCAGGCGTCTTTCAGTGGCGAAATCCAGGCATACAAGCAGACGGCAACCTTTGAGTTATTGTAAATGTTCTCCACGGCACATCCTATATTGCCGAGAGTCGAGGCTTGGATCATTTTGTGGTGATGCCAGGGCCGATGTCTCGACATAGGCCTTGAACTAAAGCTGCTGAATGATGTCCGATAGGTCGTTGAAATTCAAGCTCTTCTCGGGTCTTCAACTGCCTGCGGCAGATCCCGCTCCCAATAGTCCCGCGCTAGCCTCAGTCTCCAAAGCGATCTTCATCTCCAGCCACGAGTGAAAGTTTATTGAGGAGCAAAATGACTCATAGAAAGCGTCCCTTGCGCGATGCCGTTGTATTGGACCTTGTCCACGCAGCTTTATGCTGGTTCCGTGCTTTCCTAAATTGCGAATGAAATCGTGGACTGAAAAGCTGGCGTAGTGTTGATTGCCACCAGGAGAGACGACATTTGTCGTAGTGAGATAGCGGTTGATGGGTGCAATGAACTGTGCTGTTACTTCCGCGAAATGTCGCCTGATCAGGGGCCCTAGCTCATGGGTCTGGTCCCCGCCCTTCACAAGGGTCTCGATATGGGATACAACAGCGTGGTCCGATTTCAAGAAGCGTTTCGAGGGCATTCTTGCTTCTATGCCACCACCAGGAAGGTCAAGTAACACATTGCGGCTTGATTTGTGGTGGATGGAATGATGCCTTTTGACCGGCACAGGGCCGTCGAAACTCTGTAGGTATAGAATGTGTGGGCGAAGTTGTTGACTCTTCTCTGTTGCAGCTACGATGCGTTTGAGAAGAAAAGGGTCTAGCGATTTGTTAGTGATGTTCACTCGTTTGTGTCGACTATGCGCTGTAAAAGTCAGGCATATTTGTCGAAATACGTACTGGTGATTCCAATTATGAAAGGCCGGGGTGTTCCACCATCGATGCCGATGCACTGGAAATTTGCCTGCATAGTCATGTATGGTTTGATAATGCCAGCATATGGGACTGGCCGAATCAGATCAACAAGTGAGGACACGGCTTCACTAGCCAGTTGAGGTGACTTGGCGACAACAACCACACTTTCGCATAATATCAGCTTTTCGTATATGACATACAGGTCAGTAATGCACGGCATGAAATGCATCATTATATCCCAGGATCCTAACGGCTCATAAGCGTAGATAGACGACGGCTTGTCTGAAATAAGCGGTGTTGGTCCTGGCAGACCTTGAAGCGGAAAAGCAAAATGCGGAGCAATGTCTAAGCTGATGACCGACCCCAGGAAGGGCAGCTCTTGCCGACCAATTTTGGGTGATGGCCATGTGACCATCGAGGAGTAAGCGGCCTCCAAAGTTGCTGGGTCACTGATAAGACCAGATTCTGTCATGCTATGCAACAGTCGGGTGTGAAAGGACAGAAAGTTGTGAGCCGAAACGAGAACAAGTGTTCGCTGGTTGAAGCTCCTTTTCATGGTGTGGTCAAACTCTTGACGGAAAACGCATGTGGCATAGAAGGTATCCGCGCTGCCATATGGCGCACGTGGAGAGGATATGCTGACATCCGGGGAAGAGTTGGTAATGGTGAAGTTGAACGTAAGGTCATCGACTGTTTCGGTATTCTGCTGCTCTGGAAAGCTGTTGAAGCAGATTGCACTCAGGTCCGCCGTGGAGAAGGATACATCTGGAGGGTAAATGATTTCTATCTCGGGTCCTAGGGTGCATGCATCAACGGCTAGATCCACACATATGAGAGTACCATTACCTACCGACATCGACGTTGAAATTGCACACTACACTAGAACCATCAGCATGACTTGGAGCTGGCACGCGATCAGATGTCCTTACAAAGCGACAGCCCAGTCATGAAAACCGGGGCGGGAAAGCGCAGAGTCTTGCCTTAAATCTTCAGGCTGGTGGGAGCGTCGCTTAGGGTTCAGAATCTTATTCTTGAGCTTCTCCATGTTGAGCTGGCTGGATCGACTGGGTTGATTAAAAGACGACCAGACAGGACGGGATCGCTCGAGCTATACGTGTGAAGGGCACGCGGCACAGGTGCACATGGTGTGAAGGGAGCAGTCCGACTAGACGTCTTGTCGAGCAGAGCCGGAGCGCGTCATATCGTCTCGGCCATTGCGAATGCGCGGCTCGGTGATGATGTATAATTTATGGGTGCACACGGCGCAAGGAGGCGTTGGGGTTATCGATATTGGCAGCACCGACATGGGCATGGGCATGGGCATGGGACCGGGTATGACGTGCAACGCGCGCCGCCAGCCTACTTGAGTCGTGCAGCAACAGTCCCGCGACAACGGCCTCGAGCTCTGTAGCGCCTGCCACCACCCGCGCGAATGCCCTCATTCTGTGAGCCAGTCCGATAGCATTGTTGTTCTCCCCGCCATGTAGAGGGCCGCCGCAAATTGCAACATGGATCCCAACATCACAAAAGCGCTCAACGATAAGCTCTACGACAAGCGGAAAAGCGGCGCCCTCGAGCTCGAAGGCCTTATTCGCGAGTCGCTCGCCGCTGGCGATTTCGACAGGATACAGCGGATTGTCTCACAGCTCTGCCATGAGTATGCATATGCGGTCCACCAGCCGCATGCGAGGAATGGCGGACTCATCGGCCTGGCTGCGGCCTCGATAGCGTTGGGCCCGGTGCGTAGGGACACACATCTCATGAGCACTGCTGATGTTGGCACAGGAAGTCGCTCGCTATCTCGAAGAGATCGTCCCCCCCGTGCTCGCCTGCTTCACAGACCAGGATGCCCGGGTCCGATACTACGCGTGTGAGAGCATGTACAACATCGCGAAGGTGGCCAAGGGCGAGATTCTGGTCTACTTTAACCAGGTGTTCGATGCTCTCTGCAAGGTAGTACATCTCAATCTAGATTGTCACACACCTCGGAAGGGCATGGCTAACAGCAAAGATGCAGCTTGCGGCTGACAACGAGCTCTCCGTCAAGAACGGAGCAGAACTGCTTGACCGGCTGATCAAAGATATCGTAGCCGAGTCCGCAGCCTCGTACATTTCCATCCTCCATGCACCAGGCGATACGGCGGGCGAAGGTGCCTCCGACGAAGAGAAGCCTGCCCACGAACTCCCAACTGCCTTCTCGCTCGAACGCTTTCTACCTCTCCTCGAGGAGCGCATAAACGTCCTCAGTCCTTTCACTCGCATCTTCCTCGTGGCATGGATAATGCTGCTTGATTCTATACCTGACTTGGAGCTTGTCGCGTACCTACCGCGCTTCTTGGGTGGTCTCTTCAAGTTCCTAAGCGACGAGAATCAGGATGTCAATACAGCTACACAAACAACGCTGGATAGATTTCTTAGTGAAATCCGGAAAATAGCACGGATAAAGCAGGGCATAGCAGAGAGCAAGAAAAGCCACGTGGATGAATTCAACAAGTCGACATCTAGCTTTCGCAGCGGGGCTGATGGGGACAGCGACACGGGGAGCAGTGCGAACACAGACCGACGAGGTTCCTCGGGAGACAAGGGCGACGACGACAATGACAGTGCCTCGGTAGCGATCGAGGATGACAAGTCAGCCAGCGGTGACGGCGATTGGGTACCTGGGCAAGACGTTCAGGTTGACCATCACAAGATCCTGGAGATCTTGGTGAAGTTCCTGGAGACACCTTTTGGCGACAAAGGTGCGCACATAGTGAGAGCGACCTGAGCTCCCATGCTAATCCCTGCCAGGAACCGAGAATCATGATATTCTCCTCACGACCCTGCGTTGGATTGATAGCTTCTTCGAAATCTGCCCCGAAGAGATAATGCCGTTTGTTCCCAGTCTACTCACCCACGTACTGCCCAGAATGTCACACGACATCGAGTCTATTCGCCAGGCCGCAATCAAAGTGAATGCGTCTCTAATGGATTATATCATGTCGCTGTCCGACGATAGCCGTCGGCTTGACAGCAGTACCGGTGGTCAAATACAATTGCCCACATCGCTATCCGCTCTTGGGAAAGAGCTCACTGGCGCTGAGCGACGAGACTCAAATCTATCCGCGCGCTTACTAAAGACCGTGATTCAGGATCGGACAGACGTGAGATCCCTCGACAGTAAGGGTACACGAACTCCTACACCAGCTGAAGAGCGTGGGCCTTCACCGCAGAAGATCCCAGAGCTCGACTACCAAGCTGCTGTTAACGCTCTAACTCTTCAATTTTTGAATGAACATGAAGCAACTCGTGTAGCCGCGATCGCGTGGCTGATCATGCTGCACAGGATGGCACCAGGCAAAGTAAGCTTTTCATTCTCCCATCGCCACGTGGGACAATGCTGACGTCCAAGTAAAGATCCTGTCGGTGGAAGATGGGACATTTCCTGCTCTCCTCAAGACCCTCTCCGATCCTTCCGAAGCGGTCGTGACTCGTGATCTCTTGCTGCTATCGCAGATTTCAAAGAACAGCGATGATTCATACTTCACGTCCTTCATGGTCAACCTCCTGAAGTTATTCTGTACGGACCGGCGATTGCTGGAAACAAGAGGCAATCTGATCATCCGTCAATTATGTGTCACTCTCAGCGCAGAAAGGATATACCGCACGATGGCAGATTGCCTTGAGAAGGACGAGGTAGGTGTAGCTCGACCATGCCTCTACACCACCATATGTACTAACTACGTCTAGGATGTCGAGTTCGCGAGTATCATGGTCCAGAATTTGAACAACAACTTGATCACAGCTCCCGAGCTAGCAGATCTCCGCAAAAGACTACGGAACCTCGACTCCAGAGATGGCCAATCCTTTTTCGTCTCCCTCTTCAAGTCTTGGTGCCACAATGCGGTTGCCACATTCTCACTTTGTCTCCTAGCCCAGGCGTATGAGCAAGCTTATCACCTACTCCAAATTTTGTACGCACAAGTCACAAGCTCAGATGACGGGCAAGCGCTGACCGGAACAGTGCCGATCTCGAAATGACCGTCAATATGTTGATTCAAATTGACAAGCTCGTCCAGCTACTAGAGTCACCCGTGTTCACCTGTAAGCGATCCATCATTTTCACAAAGGCTCCTCTAATGCGGCCAGATCTCCGAATGCAGCTCCTCGAACCGGAACGATATCCACACCTCTACAAGTGCCTCTACGGCCTCCTCATGCTTCTCCCCCAATCATCCGCCTTCGCAGCACTCAAGAATCGGCTGAACAGCGTCTCTGCCATCGGCTACCTCCACATGGCGCCTCGCGGGTACGTTCCTACTTCCAATTTCAATCACTTGAGACAAAAGAGCTCAGAGACCGGTTCTCCCAGTGCCCCTCCCAGTACTCTTGGAAACTCTGGATCCTTTGAGCGACCGAATCGACTCAAGGCAAGGGACGAGGGCGGCGTCAAATGGGTGGAGTTGCTGGACAAATTCAAGAACACACAAGAGCGGGCGCGGAAGAGCGCAAGGTTGGCGAGTCTTGGTGAGGATATCGGTGTTGGTATGAGCCCGGTTGAGAAGGAGAAAGGCCCCCCGGAAGTGCCGCCAAAGAATGTCAGGTTGCCTGGGCCTGTGGCCCCGGTCGGACGGCCGTTGCCGTCGCCTGCAGGACAGGCTCCGGGACACAAGCCACGGGGCAGCTTGGGCGGATTGGGTAGATTTGCTGGCGGTGTGGCAGGGCGCAACAAGAAGAAGTAGTACCTTGTATATCGTTCTCCCGTTTTTGTACTCTTTGGTTGCATTGCGACTGGAGTTGGGAGCTGAGTTCGATTTTGTTCGAACTCAGCGTGGCGAATGCGTAGGCCTTCTTCAGCGATGCTTGCCTTTTCTGTAGCGAATCCCATCATCCACCTTATCGTTGAGCCCCGATGCACTGCCAGCTTCCTTGTTCTCATTCCCGTCTATCACCCAGCTCTGCACAATCTTCTTGATTTCAGGCTTCTTCTTCTCCCTCTTCTTCGCCTCGGCAATGCTCCTCACGTAACCGCTATACACCACGACCTCGGCGATAGCAACAACTCCGCTCCCCCCCATGCTCAATCCCAGCCTTTTCGGCACGCTCCAGTGTCTCGCAGCCACCCAAATGAACACGGCGCACGCTACAATGGAGACCAACACGTTGATGATGAGGATGATCTGGCGGTGTACCTCCTCGTAGCTGAGATCGTCTTCGTCCACTTTGTCGTAGGGCGTGGAAAGCGAGAACGGCGTCGCGGCGTTGGGGAAGCGCTGTGAAAACGTCTCGGTCTTTGCAAGAGGATCGGGATTTAGCATGCGGTTGTAGATGCGGGCTTCTTCTTCGGCGCGGAGACGGGCCATGAGGGCTTTGTATTCGGGGGTGGGTTCTTTCTTGGGCGGAGGAGGAGCCGTGTAGACGGTCGAGTTGCGGAGGAGGGCGTCAAGCGTGGTGGGTATGGGCTCTTTATATTTCGCGTCGCCCGCTTCTTCCTCTTCTTCGCCGCCGTGGGGTGTATCCTCCCGTCGCTTCACACTCTCGGTGTCGCTGGATAGACGGGCGGCGTGGTTCTTCAAGAGCTTCGAGAGGTCGATCAGCTGGCCGTGCGAGATGGGGTTTCCGGGCTTCGCCTCTACGAGCGGGGGATCGTCTGGTTGCTGCAGTTTGGCATACTCGTCCGGGTCGACTTGTTCCGCTCTGGCAAGCGCGCGCACCGCGCCTGCCGTCATGGTCAGTAACACCATGGCGAGCGAGTGTTGTGGAGGTTCGGCAGATGAGATCAGCGCTGCAGCTGTGCCAGGTACATGATCGGCATTAAATCCCGCCGACACGGCTTGGCTGCAGAGAGGACTAATCATGACGCGCTAGTATTTTCCGATATCTCCCATTGCCAGCTCGTCGAAACTCGTTTCAGCCGAAGCAATCTTTCGGACCGCCTCAATTGCACCTGTAGTGACCGCCGCTACAACTATTCTTTCCATGACGAGTCGAGTGTCGCGGCTCGCGACGAGCTTGGCCGCGAGAAGCTCGCAGCGTTGCCACTGCGCGAGCTCCCCAGCAAACAGCATCACAACCCTTTACCACCCCTCGCGCCGGCGGAACCAGTCGTCTTGGGCCGCCGCCGTCACCGCCGCACAGCATGTCTTCAACCCGCCTCCGCCCGACCCAAAAGCCCCCATATCGGTGGATCCGTTCCAGACGGTTGCAAAAGAGTTGAAGTTTTTGACAGGAAACATAAGGCAGCTGCTTGGGTCAGGACACCCGACGCTGGACACGGTTGCAAAGTACTACACGCAGAGTGAGGGGAAGTATGTGCGGCCGATGCTGGTGCTGCTCATGAGCCGAGCAACGGCCCTGACGCCAAAGATGTCGAGGGAAAGTAGTCCGCTTTCCGTAAACAGACCCATCACGAGCCCCAGCGTGCTTTCAGACGAGAACCCCTCCGCACCAGACGCAGAGTACCCCAGCGTATCCTCCCTATCGAACGACACCGCCTACCTCTCAGAAGACTCAGACATCCTCCCATCGCAGCGCCGCCTCGCCGAGATCACAGAGCTCATCCACACCGCCTCGCTCCTCCACGACGACGTAATAGATCACTCTGTATCGCGCCGGTCTGCGCCCTCTGCGAACATTGAGTTTGGCAACAAAATGGCCGTCCTTGCGGGCGACTTTCTCCTAGGTAGAGCATCCGTGGCCCTCGCGCGCCTCCGCGATCCCGAAGTCACTGAGCTCCTCGCCACCGTCATCGCAAACCTCGTCGAAGGGGAGTTCATGCAGCTCAAGAACACCGCTTCTGATGAGCGCAACCCCGTCTGGACCGAGAACACTCTTACCTACTACCTCCAAAAGACGTACCTTAAGTCCGCGTCGCTCATCTCGAAATCTTGCCGCGCTGCTGCGATTCTGGGAGGAAGCTCGCCAGAGGTCGTCGAGGCCTCGTATCAATACGGGAAGAACCTTGGTCTGGCGTTCCAGCTCGTGGACGATATGCTGGATTACACGATTAGCGGGGAGGAGCTAGGCAAGCCTGCGGGTGCAGATTTGGAACTGGGGCTGGCGACTGCACCGCTGCTTTTCGCATGGAAGGACAACAAGAGCCTTGGAAAGCTCGTTGGGAGGAAGTTCTCTGAGCCCGGCGACGTGCAGAAGGTATGTTACTCGGAGAAGACGTAGAGGTCATAATCTGACTAACTTTGGTAGGCACGCAACATGGTTGCCGAAAGCTCAGGATTGGAGCAGACACGCGCCCTGGCACAGGAATACGTCGACAAGGCCATCCAGTCAATAGCGTCCTTCCCGGACAGTGACGCGAAGACCGGACTGATCGAGATGTGCACCAAGGTAATGAAGAGGAGAAAATGAGCGGTCGCAACAAGAAGGCAAAGCCCGAAAAGCTGCGCAGGCGGCTTCTTGTATTATTATGCATCGCCAACAGGTGGCGCGGCATCCCTAAAAATCGAGAGTCCCTGAGGGCCGGGAGAGGAAGAAATCTCGCCGCCGCGACCCTTGACATGGCTGCATTCACATTCTGTACATATACTGTTGTATCTACTCCGCGTCAGAGCGGGCATGTCTGGCATTTGCCGGGATAAGCAATTCAAGATGGTTCTTATTTACGCGTTTTCGAGCGGGGTATCTAAGACAGTGCATTATCCAAAGAGTGATATTCAGCTCTCGGTGAACGGATTCGGCGGGAGCGTTTCCGGGTCGTAGCCGGTGGCAGGCGTACTGGCATCTACAACGGTTTCCAGAACAGCTTCCGGTGGTGGAACGGTCTCCTTCCACACGCGCACTGTTCTATCCAGACTTCCACTCGCGATGAGCTTCTCCGTAGGGTGTGTGTCAACGGACAGCACAGCTTCCGAGTGTCCCCCCTCGAGCCTCTGCAGCACATTCTTCGTGCTAACGTCCCACAAGACGATGCCCCCCTCCTCGCTGCCAGAAGCCACAAACGCGTATTCGTAAGGCGGCTCAGCTCCATACGTTCCGAACGCGCCGGCAAGACTGTACTTCTTGTTGGTGTGCCCCTGGTAGGTCTTGACACACTTGCCCTTCCCCTCAATGTAGTTCCACAACCGGATGCTCGAGTCCAGCGTCCAGGCCAGCACGTACTTCCCATTTGGCGAGAAAATGACGGACGTCACGGGCGCGTTGTCCTCATGGATCAGCGTGCGCAGACACTGGCCGGTGCTGGTATCCCACACTCGTATCAAGCCGTCGTGCGAACAGCTCGTGATGAGCGTGCCATCGCGCACGAAGTCAACACCGCCGACCGGATCGGAATGCGCAGGGAGAGAGCGCATCACGCGGGCGGCTCGGACGTCCCAGAGAAAAACGGCTTCGTCGTAGGACCCGCTGACCAGCATGTTGCCCTTGGGTGAGAACGCAATGGCGTAGACATAGTTGTGGTGGCCGATCAAAGGCGTTGGGTGCGCCATGCCTGTTGCAATATCCCAAAGTCGTATCGACTTGTCGTCTGAGCCGGAAGCGAGCACTTTGGAGTCCGGCGACCAGGATATGGTGGAGACACCGGCAAGATGGCCCTCAAGCGTGTGTTCAAGGGCGCCGGTTCTGGCGTCCCAGATCTTGATGGTGCAGTCTGCGGAGGAGCTTGCTATCCAGCGGCCGTCGGGGGAGAACTTGACTGATGTCACGCCCTTTTTATGCCCGCGTAAGATCAGGGACTGTTTGTAGTGTAGTTGTGTGGGCTTCGGTGGAGGTGGGGTCATTTGCGGGCTCGCGGAGCGGTGTTGAGAAGATGTTCGAGAGCCGGACCTTGATCGCGAATGTGAAGGTGTGTGTGATCGCGATCTTGACCGAGGGCTCCTCCGATCTCTGTAGTATTCTCGGTCGTCTTCGCCCTGGTCTCTGCTATAGCGGCGTGGCCGTTCGGCGAGCCTAAAACCTGGAGAGCCATTGGGCGGCGTTTGCGATGCGGAGCGCTTGCGCGGAGGCGAGCCAACACCATCGTCTTCGTCTTCCCTGCGTCTTTTGGGCGATGTTGCACGGTCGTCGGCCATGTTGGGTGGTTGTCTAGTGCAGGGTGCGGAACGCGCCGTGCCAAACGCGCGCTCCAATTATTCTGCCACGCCAAAGCCCACCGCCCGCTCGGTGAATGCAAGGAACCCTGATCCCTGCAGGCTCACAGCGTCATTTCAACATCGTCTCCCTGTCTTCCTGGGGTTCGATTTCTCCATGCACGAGCGTCCAGAGTCGCCCTTTATGATTGAAGAAACGAGCCGACCACCCTCCAGCTTGCGCATCCTCTCGCTCAACTGCTGGGGGTTGAAATACATCGCGAAGCTCCGCAAGGAGCGCCTCACAGAAATCGCGAACCAGATCGCCGCCGCAGACCCTCCGCCAGACATCGTAGGCTTGCAGGAGTGCTGGACTCAACGAGACTACGACGTTATCCGAGAGAAGACGAAACACTTTCTTCCCTATGGAAAGTTCTACTTCAGCGGCATATTCGGTGGTGGATTGGTGATATTGTCCAGATGGCCCATCGAGGAGAGCAGCATGACGCAGTATCCCCTGAACGGACGGCCGGCAGCCTTCTACAGGGGCGATTGGTTCGTGGGCAAGGGAGTGGCTTATGCGCGGATACGCATGGGTCCAACGAGGAGGGACATCGCAGAAGTCTTCTGCACGCATGTATGAAACCTTCGTCGAGCATTGAAATAGCAGCTGACAGTTTCAGCTTCACGCTCCGTACGAGACTGAACCACACGATTCCTACATATGCCACCGCACAGCACAGGCCTGGGAAATAGCAAAGCTCATGCGTGGGGCTGCCGAACGCGGACACCTTGTCATAGGCTTGGGAGATTTCAACATGACACCCTTGTCTCTCGCACACCGTATAATTGAGACGCACTCGCGCGCGCGCGACGTATGGCGGGTCCTTTACCCAAACTCTTCACTGGGCGCAGCAAAGGACAAAGTGGAGCAAATGCGGAACGTCCCAATGCCCAACGCCGAGTATAACCTCACCAAGAACGGCGCTACATGCGACAGCGCGTTGAACACCTGGCGATGGAACAAGGCTCACAGCCAACGATTGGCAAAGGGCGAGAATGTGCAGATAGAGGCCACCGTGGACGACCCCAATGCGAAGCGCCTCGACTACATTTTCTTCAGCAGCGGCTCACACCACGATGCGACAAATGGGCATCCGAGCGCAGAATGGACACTCAAGGAAGCGAATGTAGGTATGACGGCCAGGCATCCAACTCTCTACTGCTCTCTCAGCGACCATTTCTCCGTCGAAGCCACGTTGGTCCGCAATCTGGAGGAGCCGCTATCGACCACCTCAAATGGACCCTACGCGCTTCCAGAGACGTATCTTCCCATTGGGATATACGACGAGATTCTAACCACAATTGCCAAGTATGCTAATCGTGAGCGTATTCAGCGCCGGTTACGTCTCGGCCACTTCGGCTTCCAATTATCTCTCACTATTGGCTGTTTGATTGGCGTGTGGTGGGTACCACACAACTATGTTGCGTTTATCTTAATGCTGATTAGCTCACTGAGCTTGAGCGTTGGAGTCATTGATGGGCTGATGGGTGGCCTTTTTGTGAGTAGCGAACTGAGGGCCCTGA
Source organism: Paraphaeosphaeria sporulosa (assembly GCF_001642045.1). Classification (NCBI taxonomy): domain Eukaryota; kingdom Fungi; phylum Ascomycota; class Dothideomycetes; order Pleosporales; family Didymosphaeriaceae; genus Paraphaeosphaeria; species Paraphaeosphaeria sporulosa. Next base: position 154,944 of record NW_017253366.1, read on the forward strand.
AAGAGTTTGAGTGGGAGGTGAGCAATACCAAGGAGAGAGCACTGGCGAGATCAGCAAAAGAGGGCCTCTCTGCCACATCATGACAATGAAGCTGGCATGGATTGCCATTGGCGTGAACGAGGTGGCAACGCGTTTGAAAAGGTATTGATAGCATAAACATGAAGACATGGCATTCGACGCACGATGCAGCAGTGCATGCCGTCGTCACTAGCTTTCTCCTTAATCGAAGCGCGACGTCATTTTGAAAGACAAGACGATATGTTTTCCCCTTTTGTGGCATACTTCAGGAGCTGAAGATTTGGTCACAGAATCGCGGTAGAACACAACCCTTTCATGTCCTAGACTTCGAGCGATCAGTGTTCTCTACTTATAGGTGCAGGGCTAGCCAATAATTTGAGCTGTGTCATGATGTGATCGTGTGTAACCTGGGTCATTGTTTTGTTCAAGTCTCGTCTACGCTCTGGGTAACTACCTTCCCTCGAAAGCTTCCCCGCTGCTTTCCAGGTGCCGGGTGCACCCAACACGCAATCACGACGCGTATATCCAACAATGGTGGCCATGCAAGATCAATCTGGGGTTTTTGCGTCCTCGTGCAAACCACGAAAACCCGCATTGCACGGATTCGATCGGAGGCCGAAACATGATTTCTTTCCTGCTCGCTATGCGCAAAGCCTCCTCATTGTAGACATCCGCGGGTTATTCGGTCTCAGCATGGCGAACTTCTGGTGGATCTCGTTGTTGGTCTGAAATTTATCGTATGTTGACAGCCATGAAAACCATGTGATATGGTGATTGAACATGTGCTTACCGAACCAAACGAACTATATCGTCGCAACACAAACAAGGACGGGACTTTCAAAACGTACACATCTCTGGAGGCCACACACGCCATCGACGATGACAACACAGCCGAAGCAAACCAGCTGAAGTACGTCTCACAACACCTATGCATTGAAACGACGGGTCTGGGCTTGAAATATTACGAGGTGCACTTTGTACAGATAAATCGTGTCAAGGCTACCGGTCTCTATCAATCTCGGTCATTCATGGCCTCATGCACCAAGAAAAACCTTCGGTGCCTGAAGGTAGTGAGGTTGGAAAAATCATCCGACGCTCACAGACAACGCTATTGTCGAGGTGCTCCAGGGTATTTGAAGGATTTGTGCAAGGCGTTTTCCAACCTCACCATTTGGTATGCAACATCTGGCGGATGTCCTCCTCCGTATGGTCAGGAAGGGCCACTGCCATTCGTCGTGAACGGCGCTATCCTTAACATGGGCCTTAGAGGAGACGACCTTAGCCATCTGTTTCGCTGACATCAACCCACACAAAAGTTCGTGATCGAGCAAGGGACGAATAGGCTAAAAGAATGGAAAGATTCCGTGGAAACCTGGAGTCCTCCAACCTGTGCTTCGTGTTACCACCATTCGGTAAAATAGGCAAAAACAAGTTGATTAATGGCTATTACGGCCTCAAACGGGAATGCCTGGAACGATGAGAGTTTGAGGATGAATTAAACGAGACGGTAGAACAACCTATAAGAGAGGTTACGAGATGGATACAGTATTAGCTATAACCGCCGAGAAAAGAGATGCATATTTCGGAACTACTTCTTGCACCACCATCAAATCCCATTTCCCACCTCAACCTTGCCAAACACCTGGCTTCGGCGGCACGAATCCATCCAGGCTGCCCTCAAGGCCATAGTCGTAGCTAGAAAAGTATACGTCTACCAGAGCGTTAGCTCCCCACTTTAGCCTTCTTGCCGACATTCTACCACCACCACGAACGACATACCTTTCTGTCCTCGGGTGTAAACCCCGGGGATCTTGACTTTGTAGTCTTCTCCGGGCTCCACACCCGTCCGATCATTGATGACCTCCACATGCGCACAATTGACGTAGAATTGTGCGTCCTGGGGGTTGGGGAAGATGTGTTCCCAGCGAACAAGATATTTCCCCGGAGGCGTAGAAGCCGGGATGGTGAAAGTCCACTACACAGCGCAAGCATCAGCATCAGCTCGCTCGTCGATCACAAAAGCTAGCTACAAGCCAAGGGAAGAAATGCACCTACGCTCGTCGACCTAAAGGTGCCCCACAGCGCCTTCGTTGCATCATAGTACGGCTTGTTCGTCGGATCGTCAAAGTTCACGCTCTGCGACGTACGCCCCGCAGTCTGGTGGATCTTGTACCAGCCCCCTACACCATATATCAGCCTCTCTCTCGCGCGCTCAGGACAAGCAGGTGTGGACATACTTTCCCCCTGATAGTCATCCAACTCGCCCTGCGACCCTCCCTCCATCCGACTCAACCATGCACTCGCAAACCCCGGATGATACATACTCGGCGGAACGGTAAGCCCCACGTCCACGAAGAATCCGACCTCATCCCCCGCCGTCACGCTGGCCACCTTGGGATGCGACCACCCGAGTGACGCATTCCGCCCGCATATTAGGTCAGGGGAGTGGGGGTTTGTGTTTGGGTCGTAGATGTGGGAGGAGGGGGAGGAGGGGATCGGGGAGACGGCGCGGATGTATTCGAAGGGCGTGGTGGTTTGGTTATCGAAGATGAAAGTGCTGGTTACCCCTGGTGAAGCATTAGTCTGCGTAAATGGGATAGAGGAAGCTAGGGACGTGCAGTGGGCGCTGGTGAGGCCGGCGTTGAGAAAGAGGACGTTGAGAGGTTTCATGGTGTCACTTAATTGTGAATGTGTATGTGCATGTCGAAGAAATTGCATGCCTCGAGCTTTTAGGGCATGATGCACCACTGGTTCCCCCACCCGAATGCAGACCTACCGCTCACCCAAGGACTTCCGAAGAGAGTCCTGCCGCTGCAACGCTTCCCACTATTGGCGCAAACAGCTAGCTAGCACCGGTCACTAAAATCCTTCCTTCACAAAGTCTTTTCCATCATAGGATCGGAGTTTTCTAATATGCGTACTTTACTTCGAGACATTAATCTACGCGGATAGTTGAGTGCGTTCCTTGTGTGGAAGCTGCAGGTAAAGAGTCAGCAGCACTGCAATCTTATAGGTGCACCTTGCAGCGGAATCTCAATTAGCCTGAACCAGGCTCGAGGACATGGTCGCTGAGACCACAGGAACGTACATGCGAAGGAGACAATGAACCATGTAACGGACGAAAGTACAAGGGATGTAATGTAACCTTCCTTTGGAGATGAAATGCTAGTAGTACAATCATGCGCAAGAGTATATGCTAATTCGTTTCGTTCTGTTGGTATCGTGAGGAGAAGTGGAAAGCCGATGCGTTACCTAGTTGAACGCCCACTGGCGATGAAAGCCAAACCTAAAACCCTGAATGAGACCAGTGAAGGTGTGATGCGCCGTTCCCACCTGGTGGAGCCATGCCGCCGCCTTGCTGTCTCCCGACCATGCTTATGCAATGACACCCAACGCACACCGTAGCCGCCCCGGCCCCAAATCTATGCTGTAAATTCTTGCCAAAAAGACTATGCTCCTTTACTGTGGAGTCATGACTGTATGAGAGCAACATCATTCTGCTAGGCCTTGCCCTCGATAACACTGCCAGACCCGACACTGCCACCAAGGTCCCAGTAGTTACGTCCACTACCCCCGGACCGCTTGCTCTTCTTGGTACTCTGGCTTGTCACTGACGAGTTGCTCTTGAGGACCTGATTGCGCAGCGATGGCTGTTGGTGATAGTACGTCTTATATGTAGCGCCTTCCCTCTTCTTCGATCTCGAACTTGTCGCTACCGGCTCTCTCGACCGACTGACCAAAGGGTGGTTCTGTCGAATGATAGCCGCCCTCCTCGCGCTCGCCTGTGGATCCTCTGCCTCTTCACCCACGGTCGGCGCACTCGAAGCTTTCCTTGGTTGCGAAGAGATACTTGACCGCCGCGAGGAGAATCGCTTCAAAAGGAAGTTGAAGACCATTTTGACGTCGAGCTCGCGTTCCCAATACTCTTGCTCGCGTGCAATCTCCTCGGCGTGGTTCACGAGTGCGGGAGCTGTACGAGGGCCACGAAAAGAATTCAATGGGTCGACCGACTCGGGTTCTTCTTCGATGCCCCAGAGAGATGCTTCGCTGTATACGTTAGAGGGCTGCCCCGGAAATGTGGGAGCAAAATTCGCCGAAGTCGCCATGGGAGTGGAGCCTGAAGCTGTAACGTCGGACGGTGTTGAGTCGGTCGCAACAGTAGTTGAAGGTTGCCCGGCAGAAAGGCCTGCATACTCCGGCATATCTTGCGCAGTAAGATAGGTAGAAAAGGCACCGGGATGCTCAGACAGTTGATGCACCAATATGCCGAGCTCCCGTGCCACTCTTTCGAGAAGCCGATGCTGCCAGTCTTCGTCGGGTACGCCTTCAGCGTCCATAGCTCTAAGAGTGGCGTCGATGGAAGCCCTCGTTTCGGGAGCCTCAGCGGGTCCTGTCGCTACCTCGTCAGGTAATGACTCGCCGAAAATAACTGACAGTGTATCCTCATCAATGCCCATCAAATCGCGTATGACTCTTCTTGTTAGCCGCTGCCAGAACGACATGTTTTCCGTGCTTTCATCTGATGCTTCGCTCTGGCCATCCGACACTGATCTTGCGACCTGTGACGTGGTGCTCTTCATGGCATGGTGGGCGCTGTCCGTTCGGCTGCGAGCAGCACTGACGATACTCATTCTGCGCCTGCGTCTGGTCTCCCTCTCGATCTCTTCGAGCAGCGCTCTGCTCTGCTCGAGTCGCCACTGCTCTATCCGCTGCCGCCTGTCCTGCTCCTGAGTGAGCTCCTCCGTCTCCTCCAGGGCATCCAGTCGTCGCTGCACGCTCGATCGCCGTCGAGCTTGGCGTCTTCGCGGCGTTTGTCTCTCGAACTGCCACATGTGCTCTGCCATATCGGCATCGGTCTGGAATGTGCCCAAGCCATCATGCGTCGGCAGAACGGTATCGCCACTCTGCTGCAACCTGCTTGATGGCCCTGCATACTCGGACGGCTCGTGAAATGCGTGCAGGCCGTCGTCCAAACTATCCAACTCCTCTCCCTCTTCAGTTACATCGTCGTCCCCATGGGAGCGTGCGGCGGTGTCAAGAGAGCCAAAGTCGCTCAGGCGCGACAGGCCGGCTGTGCGCGGTGTTCGTTCGGTCGAAGTTGTATGTGTGCGGGCGGCGGTAGAAGGCGCGCCCGGTGAGAAGAGAACCCATTCCTCCGACTCTTCGAGGGCTCTCTTCTGCTGCGGCGAGGAAGTGGTTCCGATCTCGGCCGGCGGTTCATGGTACGAGATCTGGCGAGCAGATTGCGGGCGTTGCTGCTGGCGAAAAGCCATGGTTACTCTCTGTCTCACGTGGGACTGTCTTGACTCCGGAGAGTGCAGCACTATGGTACTGTAGGCTTGTTGTACTTGGATGTCGGTCCCCTAAAGCGGGGAACTGACCCAAGGAAGTCGTGCGATGGTACAGGGAACGCGCGATGCTTCGACGATCGGGAAATAAAGGGAAAAGCTATTGTAATATGGGTTGCATGTCTTGTCGGGTCGTGTGCAGCCTATGTGTCCAGCGGGCAAACAGGCCTTGGCTGCGCAGGCCTGGGGCGGGTGATAAGTAGAGTATGTAGCTCAAGATGGTCGCCGTCATACACCGCTAAGACGCAATAGGGCGATCGCGTTTCAGCGCTTGGGTCACAAGACTAACTTCCCGCGGAAACAAAGGTCGAACAGCGTGTCGACGAGCAAGTTAAGATGAAGCCGGGAGAATAATGTATATAGAGACTGAAGAGGTGTGGCGTCTCTCGTAAGACAGCAATGTGTACAGCTCAACGTTGAGTCCTGGGGCCCTGCCCCGGCTGATAAGGCAGATAGCTCGTTGTTTGTCAGAGCTGTGGCTGCACTTGGCCTTGGCCGCGTGCCTGCACACCACCACTCGGGTACTTTCGCCATCTTTCTGATTGATGATGAGATGAGCAGGGGGATGTTTTTTTTTCTCCTGCGAAACCCTAGGATGCCCCATTATGACTCCCACGAGCAACCTGGCATTTCGTTTTCTAATCATAAAGCAAAGTAACTCCGCCGAGTCTTCGGCAGCACTCGATGACGGCAGCAGATCATAGAGAGGCACCGTCGAGCCGCCGGTGAGAACATCATAGCACGCGTGCTGTGAAAAGCACGCAAACAAGCCCTGACCTCTATTACTCGTTGACGCCGCTCACTAGTCAACGTGGCATCGACCCAAGCCCCTGTTAGGTCGCTTCAGCATGATAGGTAGGTAAGGCGACACATTAGTCTGATATCAGCCTCTGTCCTGCCTATTAAAGGATCATGTTGTGCAACGCCGGAGTTCGGCCAGCCTTCGATGTACAAAGATCTGCAGAATATATGAATAGCGCCCCTCTAGGTATCTATCTTGTGTAGCCCACTACGCTTTCCGTGCAGCAGCTATAGGACAGGTAGTATGATACATAGGTACAAAGTGCAACTTGTATTGGTATCGTCCTTCAAATGCAAATTGACATGCAAATCCAGGCGCAGCCGGTGAACGCCTCCGAGAATGACCCAAACCTAACCCACGCGCCACTCCTGTACGTGGATTCGATGAATAATGCTAGAAAATGATTGTCGTCATCTTTCGTAACGTGTCGTAAACGGTCTTCATGCGACTTCTTTCACGCCGAAGCGGTGCATGTCTTCTTCGCTCATCTCTTCTCCATGACCCACAAGTGGATATCGCTTGACATATGGACGCGATTTTTTTTCGCCAATCCACTTCTTTAGTATGCATTCGCCGTTTCCCTGACAAATTTCCTTCCTCCCCAGGTTTTTGAAGCGAGGACCAAGCGGGCCATTGACGTAGTGATACTGCCCCAAGAACCTGTACTGTCGAGAGTCGCTGAGAGGGTAGAACTTGTCGCCCCAGTGGCCCATGAAGTAGAAGAAGCCTATGGGTGAATCTCGAGTCAGATTGGAGCTCTTAAGCTCATCTCTTCTGTAGTCGTATGTGTAAGAGTGCATGTTCTTGGTCGGGTCCCAAAGTGGTCCACGATCGGTGACATCATGGAGAATACCGCCTGGGAGAATATACGGATGGACGCCGGACGTAGCGTACATGGCGTGAGTACCAGTGGCAGAAAATCCAACAGGCTGTAGGTCAGGTTAGCATTAGTGTTACACCGCTTTTCATGGTCACTTACTCTCTTGCCAGACTTCTCTACAGCATCCCAGGTGTACGCCTCTCCAAAGCTATGCTCACTGAAAAACACTGCCTTCGGAACGCCATCCTGGAAGCGCACGGTGGTATGCTCCCAGTCACCAACGTGGTTGCCGAAGCGCACGTTGAAGACGGAGTTGCCAAGGTTGTAGCTGTAGAAGAAAAACCAAAAAGCATCTACAACACCATTTTCTTTCGGCACTACAATGAGCACAGCAGGCGCATCGCTCTTGCCTCCAACGACTTTCTTTCCTCGCTTCTGAAGCGTCCGACGAAGCTCGGATTGCCAAGGCTCGTCAGCCACATCTACGAGCTCTTCGCCTTCTGGAGTGTTGGTTGGTACAGCGGTAGGCGCTGGGACACGGGTGTTAACAATTCCAGTAGAACGGATGCCGCCTCTTTCCATAGTATCACCGATGCCAACATTGAACCAGCTGGATTTCTCGCCATCCTTATCTTCCTCGTAATGGCCACCTTGTTCAGGTTCGCCGTCAGGTTCTGGATCATCTGGGACTTCAGGAACGTTACTCTTGCCTCCCAACCATTCAGGGTAATCCTCTACATTGTCGTCACTTTGCAAATACACAAAGCGGCCCCACTTATTGAGCTCGTAAAGGTTGTCGAGCGTGGGATGATCGTCAACGGCCTGAAGAGGGGTGTAATTTAGATGCGGTGTGGTGTGAAACAAATGCTCCCCCATATCGCAAGGCCAATACTCCTCGCCAGAGTACAGATGAATGAGTGGTGCATGGTCTAAAACGTACTGCGGTATCTCGCGGTCCTTATCATCGAATGCGTTCTGCGCCTCACTATCCTTGTGGTTCCAGTCTTCAGGGAGTTTTCGGGCACTTTCCAAAAACTCCTTGAGATCGATCTTCTCGTGCTCATTGTTGTTATTGGGTGCTGGGATGTTCACACCGCCTGCTGTTGTCCAATGCGCTTGATTCAGATGCGCCAATCCACAGAGCCCAAACCAATTGCAGACTCTCCTGTCTAGCCATGAACGGGATGAGTTGACCCAATTCTTCTCCTCCAATTGTTCCGACGGCGGGGTAATGCGCGGAAAGATCGCATTCTGATATACTTGTGAATAAGTGAACAGGCCAAAGAAAGTTCCGGCAGCAGCGATTGCCGGCTTCCTGCCCTTCATCTGCGTACCCGTGTCGTTGTTAGGCCCGCCAACAGTAGCGACAGAGGGCGTCGGATCTGGTTCGGACGATTGTTCATACGAAGAATGGGCTATGGAGATATCGATGACTCGGGTGGAGTCTTCGTCGGAGGCGGCCGGCGCGATGTTCGTGTGCTCGTCTAGAGAGTTCAAAGGAGATACCACTAGTGGCGTGGACTCAGGGACGAAAGCAGTAGATATGGGCAAGGTAACGGACGGGACGGGGAGGAGCGGTCGGAGAGGGACCTGGACGGCGCCATGATGCAAGGCAGGTACGACGGGCACTGACTGGTTAGCCTCTGACCTAATTGAGCACTATCACTGACAAAGATCGAGTTGTCTCGAGTACAGGGAGCCGGGTTGGAGCCGAATGTTCCGGAGGCTGACAAAGTGTTGAAGGGTTCCCTGATAGCTGGAGGAAGCACGCGGAAGAAGCACGTCAGGACACGCTCAGGTGGAGCGCGCCTAGCTCAGCGGGCTAATGGGACAACCGCAGAACAAGTGCACAATCTGGGACCTCGCGGATGCAGCGGAGGCTACATGGATTACGGTGCACCCGGCCGGATTTTGGCGGGAACAACTCACTTTTGTCAGGCTGACGGTCACCGACCCCGCGGTGCCGGCGGTGGGATCTAAAGAACGTGCAGCGGGATCGTAAGAGGTCGCCGAGGAGATGGTAGATAGGTAGACGTTGCAATGCACAGAACTTCGCGTCCAACACAGGCGGATCGGGTCAAGAATATGCAAGTCTCGGGGAGCTTGCAGCGTGCATGCGGCGAAGGTATGGCGGGAGCTTGGCATACGTCGAGACTAGCCAGATTTGCGTGCTGATGCACGAGCGCTTGAGGCGACGTCCAAGGTTTGACGCGAGTAAGCAATGTCAATCGTGGAACCGCAGATTCAGAAACAATCTGCGATATGCTGGCGGCTTGTGCTGCGCTGACGCATTACGCTCTTGGGCATGCCGACATCGTCACTGGTACCGTTGCCCAAGAATGCGGAGGCGAGGCCGAGGTGCGGGCAGATATCGATAACCTTATCACACAAAGAAGTAGTTACAATGCAATGCGCTACTGCTCTGCCGGATTCAATTGAGCGCGTCAATTACTATGCAGAAGATATGCCACGTGTGAGTGCCATGTATGTAAATGAGAACTGACCGCCACCAGCCCAGACCTGTGTGGTTCCGTCTCCACAGATAACTAGTGCTATGAGAGCCTTCCTGGTTAGAGACGCGGTATCATGAACCAGGTACGAACATATCAAAATAAAACATGCAACAGCTTACACATCACCATCCTGAGGAGATATAATTGCCGAATCAGGAGCATGTGTTCCCTTGAAGTTCATCTTATCTACAGTACATGAAAAACCGATACGAGAGCGACATTCGCGCCAATGCAGAAAGACCTCGGCACTAGCGTCGTGAACATTCTAACACCGTCACCATCCATAGCCAGGCCACAAAAGCTACCACCACAACTTCAACTCTCGTAGATTCCAGTCACTCACAATGGCTTCGGGCACATTCGGGTCGTACCCCGTCCTCTTCGGCACTGGCCTCGCATGCGGCCTGCTAAGTCTCGGCCACACGGTACACGCACATGCTTCCTCGTTGACACGCATTCGTTGACACGCGCCGCAGGCCAAAGGCCTCGAGCAGTTTAAGCATCCATCCACGAACCAGCTCCCTCCTCAACTCCGTGGCGCCTCCAAGATTGGCTGGTACGAGGGCAGCGTTTGGTTTTTGATTGCGGGCGTTATGAACTACAAATGGAGTCAAACGGGCCTGGTGGACCTTGCCGACAAGACTGCTGCCAGCCTGTTGATCACCTTGCTCTTTGGAGCTGGTGCAAGCGTGAGTACTTGGCCGGTGAATCGTTTGATGACGCTGATCACGGGGCTTAGTATTGGCGCGTGAATGACAAACCCTCTGCTGGAATTCTGCTCGCGGTGGGTGTATTGCAAGCTATTGGTGCAAAGCAAGCTTCGTAAAAGGCAGCTTGTCAAGCGCTGAGAAACAACGTCACATGCACTGCTGGTTGGACCCTCCGACTATTTGCCGTTAGGTAGTACAAGAGGTTCTCAGAGGACAAGATTATATTAGTGTACATAGTCATGGCAAGATCAATGCCATGAGGGAAGGATTATGCTTCGTTCATCGTGATCATGACCCCAGTATTGTGCAGATGGCTATTCATGTTGAAAGCCAGACCCGTAAAGTCCCAAACACTTTTCGCCATGATCAGCAAATCGATCGCGCCAACGCGCCGTCATAAACTGATCTCTGTGAGACCGTTAGTAGATTAAACGTGCATAGTCGCGGCACAACTCACCGTACAAAATGCAGTAAACAGATTTGGTGTTGCAGACAGTTTTCTACTCCTTAGCGACAGCCTCAGCGGTGGCATCATCGGCGGTATCCTCGGGCACCTCAGTCGGAGCTTGCGTAGAGATTGTCGATGCGCTAGCTGAGCTCACCGTAGAGGTTTCGTAGCTAATTTTGAGCTTGACTTTGCGGTCGTTCTTGGCAAGAAGGCGCTGAAGGCGCTCGGTGTAGTGCTCCTCCATGCTACGCCTGGGGTTGCGAACGCATTCATCGTAAGCCAGCTGCTCCAAACGCAAGAAGGCCCGCTCGGCGTTCTCCTCAATCTCTTCGGCCCAGGTACTCTTCTCCGTGACTCCGCTGACAGCGCCTTCGCTCTTGATAGTGTCGAAAGAACCACCACGCGTATGGGAACCGTTGTTCGCGGGGATAGCCTGCGTAGAAGAAGTGGTGCCCTTTGCAGGTCTGGTGACGGGTAGGTCCTTGCTCGAGAACATAATATACTCCTCGATGCGCGGATTAAGCCGAGCCGAGCCGAGCGCAATAGGAATAGCACCTGGGGTAGGAGAGATGAGCGGCGCTACGTTCTTGTTGATGCTATGAGCATATCCAGGCACGCTCCTGGCCACCGAGCGGCCAGTGGAGCTCTCATCATCCGCGATATTCTCAGCCTCGTCCTCAACAGAGGTCACGATGGAGCGGTTGCTCGAGGCGCAATCTGAATCTCCACGAGGTGAGCCACACTCGTGAAGCTTGAGCATGGCTAGACGGTCTCCAAGGAGGCTGAATCCGCGGCTACGATGGGGGCGGTAGAAGACGGACGGCGCAGGGGAGAATGCTTCGGGGGTGTTGATGGGAGGGCTCGGTAGCATAGCGAAGTCCGCTCGCTCATTCAGGTCTTCTTGTATTGGACCGAGTATACGGCCAACAGCGTCGAAGTCTGGATGTGCAACATTTTCGTTGCTGGTAGCAGAATCGGTATACGGTGTTGGATTGGGAGGTGTCGGTGTGCCCGACGTCGAGCTGAGAGACATGACCTTGGTAGTGCTCATGGTAGCCACGAACGCTCAGCTACTGAAGTCAATTGACACTGTTGTAAGCGCGAGCGTTACTGCTCGAGGTTGAGGGGGGGTTTCCTTACGTTGTTATGCGCTTGTTGCATGCAGTGAATGTTGCGAGAAAACAGATACTGGTGAAGCCGGGAACCACAAACACTTGTCGAGTGACGAGCAACCGAAATTGCAAGCGCACGCCGGGAGAAAGGGTGGATACGTGAAGTTGACGGCGTTACGGGCGCTACAGGCGGTGACGGGAGGGTTTGTGCGGGCGGAGGGCAGCGACGAGCGTGCCTTCCCTTTCTAACTTCAGATAAACGCACATGCCTCTTCCCCCATTTATACTCACGGGTCCGACGGCCCAGTGATGCTACCCCGCGATCGATGACGCACGACTTCAAGTTCCCCAGATGGCGTGCGGAAGACCGAAGTACTGGAAGGCAAGTCGTGCATCGCAATGGCCTCCACCGGCGGCCCAGTTTGCCGGCCGCTGGTCCTCGAACAGACAGTCGGTAGTTCGCCATTGCCCGCGGCATTGTTCGTTGCTTTTCCACGCTTTCCCCTGCTCCGAACCCAGGGCAGGAGGTTGTAGTAGCCTCCACATGCGAAGACACCGATCCACAAGATGAGCTCCGTCCCGTAGATGACAAGGCCGAGAATATCTAACTCCTGTTGGAATAAGACAGACACTAAGGAGAACAAGTCTCCAGCAGCATCGATCCCGACAAAGAGGAAAGAGATCCCGCGGACAGTGCGATGAGTGTAGATGTCCAGGTAGTGCCGAAGCACACCAGCCGCAAGCAACGCTGCCGAGAGGACGGCCATGAGAATCAGCGGCCATTGGGCATTCCTGTCTTGCGCGATGCGCAGAGCGATGATCAGAGCTGCTTGTATGCCGCCCATGATGCAGGCGACAGGAACTACAAGCGCAAGGGAGCGCCAAATCGACCACTTCTGCATAAGAAGTCAGCCACTTCACACTTCATAGCTTGTTCCACAGGAGATCACCTTCTCATAGTAGTAACATTGGATCCATGTTACCAAGCTTAGCAGCGTCAGGATCTGTGGTTGTATCCTCAACGCAATGTTGAAGCCTTTGACAATGTTATACACGCCGAGCGGCACGCCGGCCCACGCCCACAGCATCATCATCGTAGGCTGGAGACCAACAGCATTGTGACGACGATAGTTGATCACTATTTGCGGAATTAACTGCCTTTTGTCAACATGGTCCTAGTTTCCAAGATTGAGCAACAAACCTGTATAGACCAGCAGACCTAGGAAGAGTTAGTCCCGCGGGGCCACACGCGTCCTTATGACGACAGATCGGGAAACATTAACATACAGCGCCTATTGTTCCAAGAACATTCGCAGCGACGGGCACATTCATTTGGTTATATCTGGATAAAGGTGGGATGATGAAGGAAGTGCAGCACTGAGTCCAAATATATAGCCTAAGCCAAGGTGTGGGTCGCAATGCTGGTTGGTCGATTCGAAAGCAATTCTCCCCTTGAACAATTAGCAATATATCAATCACATCTCATATCCATGAGTCCGTCAGATAACAAAAAGGAACACTGATGAGATGAAGCAAGATGGGACGAAGTGATCAGTGCAGTTGCATGCCGTCTAGCTGCCCAATCGGCTCCCGCAGAGCACCGCGACAAGGACTAGCGCTTCCCGGACGAACTTCGCGCATTTCAAAGCATGGCACCACTGTGAATACAAACACCACACTCTTTTACACGCACGATTGCTGGACAAGATCATGGCACCAGGACCGATAGACCAACCGGAAACGGAGCAAGTGGACCCAAAACCAGTGCCCAAGCTCTCCAAGGGCGTTGTACTGGGACCAGATGGCAAGCCGTAAAGTACCCAGCTCCAAATGCGCCTCAAGCACACACAGCTTGAGGACAAATGTAATAAATGTTCTAACTTCACTTTGCAACGCAGATGCCGCACCTGCACCGACGTATCCTCCCTCTTCGCCATGACCAAGAGCACAACCAAAAAGCGCCCCGCTCTTCCCACCGACTGCCCTCCCGACGTCGCGCAACTCGGCCGGTCGTCCTGGACACTGCTCCACTCCATCACCGCGCAATACCCCGAGAAGCCATCCCCGGAGAAGCAAGCAGAGACTAGTACGTTCATGAAGACGTTCGCAAAGCTCTATCCATGTTGGCATTGCGCAGGCGACTTCCAGGAGTGGATGGCGAACGGGAATGCGCCGCGGGTGAGCTCGCGGGAGGAGTTTGGGCAGTGGATGTGCGAGGCGCACAACGCTGTCAACGTGAAGCTGGGGAAGAAAGAGTTTGATTGTAGGAGGTGGGAGGAGAGGTGGCGGACTGGGTGGAAGGACGGACGATGCGATTTCTAAGAGGAGAGCATCGCGTGTATGATATTTGTATATGAGAAGAGATACCCTTAGCGCGATTTCGCAACATATGAGGTGGTATACGGCATTGGGCGGCGTTAGGATACCATCTCAGCTTCGGCAGGGTGGCCTCCAATCAAGAGTGTACTATATGGCCATACTCAGCACGTCTTTACATGAGCAATTGCCGCGCATTCCTTGGGCTTCATATGCCACAGGACCAGGATTTGACGATCTTTCTGACTTCTGAGGGCCGACAAGATTGCTCCAGCGTCTTCTCGCTACCACTGACGACTGACAAAGCTAACCCAACCACTTCCACGCCCTCACGTATATCACCCGTGATGCCATCCCCGAACCTCGACCCGCGCCTCCCCTTTTACCAAATCTACCACAATGGCCCCCTCGGACATCCTCCCTTTCTCCTCCTCCGACGAACACACCAACATCACCACCGCCCCAGACATCACCACCCTGTCCAACCTAAATCGCGACTCCGCCATCGCCCTCGCACCCTGCTCCTCCTCCTCATCCTCCTCGCTGTCACCTGGTTCGCCACCTCCCGTATCTGCGCGCACCAAGCCGCTCTCCCCGACGCAGAAGCGCATCGCCGCTCCGTAGCCGTAGCAAGTGACCATCGTCGTTCTCGGAGCACTACAGTTGGGGGCCTGCCCGTGAACGGGATCACGGGTCACCGCGTCTTCAAAGTCGAGAGGAACGTCTCGAGGGAGGAGTGTGCAGGCAGGGAGAGCGTGTCAACGCTGCCGAGATACGAGGAGAGATATAGTGTGGTTGCGTTGAGTGAAAGGGAGAGACAACACGGGTGGTGAGGGAATGCGGCTGCGCATGGGACGACGACAAGGACACACGCGGAGCTACCGCCGCTGTCACCGAATCCGATACTGGAGAGCCTGACATGCCCTGCTCCGGTGACCGCTCCCATTTCTGGTGGTTTCCGTAATCACATTTGTAACGATGTAAGGGGACGATGGAGTGCGAGGCAGGAGTGTTGATGAAGGTCCTTCGTCTCGTCATGACAGAGTCCAGAGGCGACTAGTGGGGATGCGCTTTGCTAAAAGAGGTCCAGGTTGAGAAGATCGAGTGGGCAATAAATTATCTTTTGTCACGACATCTAACGTCAATATCGCGGTTGGCAAAGGCGTGCGCGGAGCATTTTTTTTGTCACCAATCTTCGGCAGTATTTGACTTATGGGATGCTTGATTCGTTTGGTAATAAACCCGGGTACTTGATTTCCACCCAGTGCTCCTGAAGCTAGCCAGACATGTCATGTCTTCTGGGATCCGGGATAACCGATCCCGCATGCTCATTAGTCTGCATGAGAGCTTAGATATGTTCATTGCTCAGATGGCCGTAGATTCATTGCTCTCCAAGACCTGTCTATCCAAGCGCCCACATATGCTCGAAGCAGAGTAAGGTATTGCTGCTACAGCAAGTTAGAACGGGATTATCGCATGATTTCCTGGAAGATGAGGACTATGTAATATTAGCACACGAAAATTCATCGCAGAAGTTCGGCTACGTACGCTTCAATTGCTCCTTGGTGAGGTTGTCCTTGTTCTTATCGAAGTCAAAAAACTCCTCTGGAATAGGGTCGGCAGTAGGCTCGTCATCGGGATCGTGGTACGGCTCAAGGTACGGGTGCTTCAGGGCGTCTTCGACTGTAATACGCTTGACAGGGTTGAACGCGAGCAGACGCTCCAAAAGGTCGAGAGCAAGGTCGGAGGTCTTGGGGAACATGGCCTTCCACGGAATCTTCTTCTTGAAAGGAAGCGACCGAATGTACTCGCGAGCCCGACGGGACTTGATGCCGTAGTAGTCCTCCATAGTCGGTGTACCCAGAACGTCGAGGATAAGGGTGAGCTGGTGGTGGTCTGCAATCAAGGGTCAGTTGGATGTCCTAGTGCTGTGGGCGACAATACTAACAGTCCTTTCCAGGGAACAGTGGCTTGCCGCTGAGCATCTCGGCCAGAATGCATCCCACACTCCATACGTCAATGGCTTTGGTGTATTCCTTGAACGTTAGCATGATCTCGGGGGCTCGGTACCAACGCGTGGCAACGTATTCCGTCATGAATCCAGAGTTGTCTTCGGTAGAAGCGGCCGATCGTGCGAGACCAAAGTCGCAGACCTTGAGATCGCAATTGGCGTTGAGCAACAGGTTGGAAGGCTTCAAATCACGATGCAAAACATTGGCCGAGTGCATCGCCTTGAGAGCACGCAGCGTCTGATATATGAAGTACTGGCAGTGATCGTCGGAAAGCTCTTGCGTGCGAATAACACGGTGCATATCCGTCTCCATGAGTTCCTGCGAATCGTCAACACATGGTTTCGCCACGAGATTGGAGGCCACCTACCTGGATCAGATAGACCTCGGTGAAAGTCTCGTAATTCCTCGGCTTCTGAATGTCGAGGATGGAGATGATGTTCTCGTGGTTGAAGTATCTCAAGAGCTTCATCTCTCGCAGCGTTCTCAGACAGAACATGGAATGATCGAATGGTGTGATCTTCTTAATGGCAACCTTTTGGCCTGATGGCTTGTGTAGCGCCGAGCTATACCATGGTCAGAAACCGTGACTTGACAGACTGGCTAGCAGAGCTTACCAGACGACTCCATATGCTCCCTCGCCAACCACATCTTGGATGTCGTACTGCTCCGACACGTTGAAGGATATCTTCCGCGAGCTGCCGCTTCCACCGGTTGCGCGAGACATTGCGGCGGTTTGCGAGGGGGTTTGCGCGGATGCGCGAGGCGGATACCGAGATGAGCTGCTGCTCGCTTTATGAGACGCTAAACGGTGAGCCGCGCAGTCGTCGATGGAAGACTATCGCTACCGTGACAGTCTGTATCTGCGAGAAGAGCAGTCAGCAATGTATTCCATTGTTTGTTGGTGGAAACGCGACGGCGTATTGTTCTCGAGCAGGAAGGCGTCGCCGGCGAATCGTTTGCCCCTTGGGCCGCGGTTGAAGGGAGCTCACTCAAGGCGCAGTAAGTGCGGACCTCGCTCGCCTGCTGCCGTGAAGTAGGTGGTGGGTGAATTGAAGACTCCCATGGCCACCCACACACAAGGCGCATGACGGCTGGCAGAGCCCACCATGCAAGCCCGCATGAGCAACGGAGCTTGCAACAGAGATCAGGGGAAGGAACATACCAATTCGAAGATGTCGCAGCCGCTGTGGGTCTGGCTTGCCGTCTGTCGTGCAGACGGTCGCTCCTTCTGCGTTGCAGCGCGTGCAACTTGAACGCTCCTATTCGAAGACGGGCGGGTTGCGAGCCGTGTACAGCGGGCGAAACGGAGCGCAAATCTGGCGGCAGGTCGACCAACAGCGAGGCGGCAGCGTAGGAGAAAGAGGAGGGGTGAGTGTGTGAGTAGCGGGGCGCCTGGAGGAATACGATTCACGGCGGGGCCTGTCGCTACGCGATGTGAGCTGGTTGCCAAGTCAGCCTTGTTCACTGTCGACGTGCGCAAGGCAGGAACGGCAGCAGGGAGGGCAGGAGCGAGTGATTCGGGTGCAGACGTGGCAGCGGTGCGTTCTTGTTCTGCTCTACCGTGTCTGGGGCTCGCCAGGAGAAGGGTTCAGCTCTATCGCGTGGGGCGGGTGCTGCGTACTAGCAGTGGTGCCGTGGCGGGATGGCGGGGCGCTCTCTGCAGCTGTGTCCTGAAGCGGCACGACGACAATATGCAAGTTCGCAGCACGCAGTCGGTCGCAATGTGGATGGGTGGGATGGGCGCAAGGAGCCTGGGACCGCTCACCGCATTATAACACGCGCGCCCGAGCCTGCCATCGCAAAGGTGCAGCACTGGACCATCACTAGCCCACTCCAACGCCCGCACGAGCGAGAAGGGAGGGTCCGGCCGCGACGAGCTAGCCGCTGGGACTGTGCTCGCGCTGGAAACACCCGCTGCGCTGCGCCCATTGGCCCGCCGCCGTGTGCCTGTCTCACGCTCCCAATGGCAACTCCATCGTGAATCACTCCAGGCCCAGTCCTGTGATTTCTGCACCTCACACCCCGACTGCACCGCCCCATCTCGTCGTCCGTCCGGCACATTCCCCAGCATTGCGCCTGCGCGGTCACGTACTTTGCGACTGCTTGTGCCGCTCCGTCCGCGTTTGGGCTTCTCCCTTCCGGATTTCAAATTACAGACACTCTGGAATAGTCTCTGATCTGGTCGACCTCGCCTGAGGCCGACCATCGTCACATCTCAACCGGTATCAGGTTGTATGTCCAGGCCAAGCTTCGTAGGGCAGCACCTGAAACTTCTCTTGCGTTTCTGCGAACCATCCTGCAGGGGTCGAGTTGCATCTCTGCGGCGCCTATACCTAGCGTGTCCACGTCTCAGACGGCCTATCCATGCGGCTGTCTACACTCCCGAGACCATTGGACAGCACACCTCCAACTCATCTTTCTACCCACCACCGGCGCCCCATCAAAGCGGCTTCAACGGCTCATTTGTCTATGGAGTGCTCCATTCTGCCACTTTAGACATGACGTCCCGCTCTCTGTTTTCCAGAGTCCGTGTTTGATCTCGCTCGAGCCAACCTTCTCGAACCGTTTCAGACTGCCAGCCGAACACCATCCCTGCCACTTTCGGACCGCCATGATTTATGAATACCCTCACGGCTGACTCTTGCCTTCGCACCTGAAGCAGTCACTCCTGCCGCCTTTATCCATTCTATCGACTCCTGCATCGAATATGGTCTCCGTGATACTGACTAGAGTCTGGATCACCGGCAGCTTACAAACGCTACTAGCCAACTTTCGGAGAACTCGACACTGACAAGCAATGGCCATTGGCGAACACATGAATATCTGCGTAGCGGTCATAATCACTCTCTCGTGGCCGCAGAACACAGCCATCTCAACCTCCCATTTCACTACTATGGTTGCTTCAACGTTACAAAAGAGTGCCACAAAATGTAAGCCCGCGAAGTTGAATAGCTATCTGCTATTTGGTCAGGCCGTGGACTTCCAGGGATACCAACTCGAGCACGTGGCTTGAGCGAGCAACCGTAGATGCAGGGTCCCGGACCCTTACCATTGAAGGCCGGATCCCCACGTGTTCATCCGTAAGTTTACACAGACTAGAGCTCTCCATCTTCACTTCTTTGGGAGCAGTCTTGATACCCCGTCTCCCTATTAGACGGCTCCTTTATCAGCGCAGACCATGGTGCAAGAGTTTTTCCGCTCTATATCTACCTGCGCAGCCGTGAATCACCGTGACCGAGATTGTGGGCTTGCACGTTTAGCTTTGTTACTCGGCCAGATCCTCTATGATTTTCAGGTTTGGTTTGGAGCCAGTACGTGGGGCCTACGCTTTGTGTGCCGCAAAAAGCGGGAGGACTTTCAAACCAAGCCCATGAAGCTTTCAAGATGGTCAGGGAACCAAAAAGAATCTATAGGAAAGCGGTGAACCAGGTTTGAACTGGTGACCTTCGGAAACCACGAGTATGAGTACTGCAGTCCGCTGCTCTACCACTGAGCTATCACCGCAGGAATCATGGTTTCCTAGCCACAATATTAAGTGAAGTCATTTATATACCACGTGAAAGAGCTAAAATTCTCGTGAATTTACCTTTGCACGAGCTGACAACACTGTAAGAATTACATGTTCGCATCGTGCGATGGTGCAATATGGCGTTCGCTGCCCCGCAGCGAAGGAAGCATCACACAGTGCTCACCATGGCAGTTAGCGTGTATATTCCCAGTCGAACTTTGCCTAACAGGATACATATAATTTTGCAATACTACCCAAAATGTATGATAAATGTTGGACAATCATGAAGTTCAATTGGATTTCACCGTACAATAACAATCCGAATTCCATAGTCCTGAGTCACAGCGGCTGACACAAAAAACTGGACTTCTAGAGCACACCTCAACTTTTAGAAACACACTGTATGATACCGTTGTAAAAGTACTATTTAATAGTCTACTCCCATTTCTCACAGCTACAAAGTTCCAGTTTTTACGATCGGTCGTTGTGAGTGCTCGCGACCGATCATACTGCTCACGATACAGACAGCATTGATCCTGCTGATCTTCACTTCACTCCATGCTTTTACTTACCTATCAACAGACAGGTAATAGCCCTGTTCGTGGGAAATGCGCGGGAACAAGCCGAAGATCATCAGCTAAGAGGTGATACATCCTAACCCTTTTGCAGATTCTTTTTCTCTTACGCAAAGGGCTCATCGATGGCGATCTGAACGATGAATCAGTTCGAGAGCCAGGACATGTACTAACTGCAAGCCTTGACCAAGGACAAGCCGAGGGGCCATAGTCCGCTCGGTGTGTAAACAAACCACGTTTCGCTCTAGGTGTAGACACCTTGCCAGTCCCACAATACTCGATGCCGGACAGAGTCAGCAAACCTCCTTCTCTTCGGGATGTTCTACCGAAGAATTCAAGTCAAGTCACACAACAGGGTATCCGACGAAGGGACAGCGGCAACTGACCCACAAGTACATCAAAGCACTACCGCATTGGAACGCATAATACATCCCTCAACACGCAAAGCAAGAAGAACATTTCCATCATAAGTGCAAACACTATCATAACAGTCCAGGCTGGCGTGCTCAGCTAATGCAATCCCATCCTCATGCGCCCTATATGCAATCGTGTCCCATCGTATACCAGTCACCCCTTGACTTTCCTTGCCCCGTACCAGCGGGTTTCACACACTTTCTCCCGAACTCCTTGCCTATCTATCCATGTCCGATCTTGAACCACGTCCACCATCCTAGTCACATCGGCCCCTTGGGCGGGTATTGTTGTCCGCCCCTCTCGACCTGGGGCTTACAAGTGCACCTACACGCGACCTCTCAGCAAAGGTCCGTTGTATGCAAGCTAAGCAAATATACCATTCTTCTTGCGGGACGTTGTCCATGACGCCGGCGACGTGGTTGCCGCAGCCCCACCAGGTGGTTTTGTCTGCGGGAAGTGTCAGATGGAATGTCCGATGGTGGCGAGAAGGGGGGGGGGGGGGGAGAGCTTACGGCAGGATTCGCAGGTTGATTTACGGCACATGGTTTTGTGTGGTTGGTTGTTGTGAAGAGGGAGTACTCAGGACGGCAGTGACGGCTCGGTGTTGGCGGATTCAGTATTGTATCCAGTTTTGACTTCAGTATTGTATCCAGTTTTGACTTCAGTATTGTATCCAGTATTGGATTCAGTATTGGATTCAGTTGTTTGTTCGTCTCAAGAAGCCTTGGTGCGTACGATTCCACAGCAGCACAAAGTCAGAGGATGGACAGATGGTTCAGCGGAAGGCGGGAGTCGCGAACGTAGTTGGGGGGTTAATATCATCACCTACGCCGCCTCAATCTCCATATATAATTCTGGCCCCTCCATAGCGTTTCGCCCGTAATTTGGCAGCGCAGGATTGTCGACGGTGCTGGTGCTATGCGGTGCGGTTGTGGTGCGCCCACCTCGACGAGGTCGCCGACGTCCACCTCGCCGACACCAGGACACGAGCCCCAACGCATGCCGCGCCCTACTGGCCCACCGCCCCAAACCATGCGAACCACGCGGTCACTCCCGCGCATATTAGCGTGAGGGAGAGCGAGGATGCGCGGTTTCAAACTCAGGCCTGCACTGTCCGGGCGTTGCTGAGGCGCGCGTGTCGTCGGCGAGGCACGAGGGTAGGAGTGGGCTACGTAAGTAAGCAGGCGAGGGGCGCCCAAAGTGGGAGTCTTCGCGACGTACACTAGGCTACGCTACACATAGTTTTTGCACTGTCGGCATTGGTGCGAAGCATGCTAAACTCCCATCGGCACTTCAGGTTCCATAGCTCCATGTGTCGCTCTGTACCGGTGATTGCTATGTGTGCCCGTGGTGTGATCCGTCTGAGCATCGGACGTAGGCCTGCATGCGTGTTGGATGACATCCTATCATCGGCGACCCTCTCTCGCCCCTCTGACAGCAATCAGCAATCCCTCCTATCGGCGTCCGCATGCTACACTCCAGATACACACCCCCATGTCTCGCGGAGCCGCCGAGGAAGGATCTGACGGGCTTCCACGCCGTCTCGAAGCCTGCGGATTGCTAACGTAGTGCATTTGCTTCCCCACATACCACGCACATGGTCGCCGAGCTTGTACGCTAGGCTCCTCGTATAGCACGGGTGTTACCCAAAGGAGGAAAATTTGAACCACTCAGGCGGTGTGTCTGCCGTGTTGTTTTTGGAGGCACCCGTGAGAACGGCGAGGGACGGGTACTCGGACGACTATGATGGAGGTGGCGGAGGAAGGCTCAGATAGCCACGTTTCGCGTTTGTTGGACGCGATCTATTCCAAATTCGGACGATATGCGAAATGTGTTAATAACGAAGGGTATTTTGAAAGATTTAAATGTAAATTTGTCCAGACTAACACATGAAGGTCGTTGATAGATACCCTCAGGTTGCATGGACAACTCCAACTCGTGAACTATAACAAAGGACCATGTACTACCCTTTGCAAGATGTCGATCTCATTCAGTTCGAGTGTTTGGGCATGTCTCCTGTGGCAGCAAAAGCAGTCCTGAATCCCCCCGGTTCAGTCTGACACACTGGCTAATGGTCGCATATATACAATGTGGATCACTGTTGTGCACGACTCGGCGAGGAGACAAATGGTGGAATCCGATAGTCAAACACGCGTCTGTATCTATACATAGTTGTGCTTCTACTCGCTTGAGAACCGAGATCCTGTCCCACAAAACAGACTTTTAAACGCAAGCCGGACGCCGCTCGCTTCGACGGACCATCTTTCTGCGGGATCATCGCCGTCCTTACAGATTCATCGTCCTACAAGAACTGATGCTAAACGTAGGAGCCACACCATCGTCCGGACAAGTTCTGTCAGAAGCTGCCGAATGTGAAAGTAAGTACAACTCCGAGATTCGATCGGATAGCCCAGGCAGCCGGGCTATTATGAGTCTGACAAACTCTCGGCTGATACATCACCAATGACGGAAGGCTATGGGTAAGAAACAGTGTTGTCTGCAATCGACGAAGGACGCATACGCAGCCGGGTATTCTGCGTTGCATGACCCAAAAAGATGGTAATATTTCGAATCGGACCGCTCGTCTATATACCGCATCTACTCCGCGAGAAATGCCGAGAACAGCAGACTTTTTGGTGCATTGACGCCGAACGCCGCTCGCTTCCACAGGTAATCTACCTGCGCAGACCTCGCCGACTATATATTCCAACATATCGCGCACTAGTCGAAAGATATCTTGGTAGCTTTCTTGGTCATGTCAACATCCTTGTAGAAAGCTCCGTAAGCACCGTGCTCCTTCTTCTTAACGGTCGTGCCGAACTTCAAGAGCTCTTCGGGCACGGGCTGGTTGGCAGCCTTCAGAACGTTGATCAACCTATGCATGTCAGTATTGAGTCGTTCCATAAGAATAGGGTGCCAACGTACGCTCCAGACAGAGCCTTGTCGTGTTCTGTGAACAGGGTGATTGCAAGACCTTCTTTACCGGCACGGCCAGTTCTGCCGATGCGATGTACGTAGTCCTCGGCCGTTAGAGGGAAGGTCACGTTGATCACAAGCTTGACGGCCGGGATGTCCAGACCACGGGCGGCAACATCGGTCGCTACCAGAAGAGGGATTGAGCCGTCTTTGAATGCCTGCAGAGAAGCACTGCGCTTGTCCTGGCTGAGGTCGCCGTGGATACCTCCCACTCGGAAACCCTTCATGCGAATGAAGCTTTCGATGCGCACAGCTTCCTTCTTGTAGAGGCAGAATACGAGAATACGATCTTCTGTGTTCTTGCCCGACTGGTACTGTTTCAGGAGTTGTAGAAGACGTTGCTCCTTGCCGCGAGGGTCCACGACCTCGACCAACTGCTTGATGCGTACGTTGGCACGGAGTTCGCCCGAGACGTTGTCGCCGATCGTGATCTTCACGGGTGACTGCATGAAAGTGGACGCCAGCGCACGAATCGAGGGTGGCCAAGTCGCCGTGAACATGAGTGTTTGCCGCTTCTTCGGCGTCTGGGTGATGATCTGTCTGATGGCTTCTTCGAAGCCCTTGTCGAGCATTCGGTCCGCTTCATCGAGAACAACGTACCCTGCGCTGCTTAGGTCGGCCGAGCCGTCCCCGATCAAATCGTTCAAACGGCCAGGCGTTGCGACAACAATTGATGCAGTCTTGATGGCTCTGACCTGAGGGTCCTTTGGTACACCGCCGTACACGCAGACCACGGAGAGGCCTGCTGGCGTAGCAAGTTGCACAAGTTGGTCATGGATTTGAACGGCGAGCTCTCGGGTCGGCGAAACGATGACAGCCTTGACACCCTTTTGCTGCTTTTTCGGCAGGGACGTAATGTAGCGCACACATGGCACACCAAAGGCCAACGTTTTGCCAGAACCAGTCTCGGCAACTCCAACCATATCTCTCCCAGACAACAGTGCGGGCCATGTTACTGCTTGTATAGGCGTGGGCGCTGCGAAAGACTTGAAGGGAGCGCGTTGACCCTCGTCAGTCACTGGCAGATAGTCGAACTTCATGATGGGACGAAGATTCTGGGATCGAGGATCTTCGACAGTGACTGCGTGAGTGGTGAGGTATGAATCGATTTCCGACTGCGGGAGGGCTGCCAGATCCTTGTTCACTTCGTACGAGAGACCATCTGTGTTGGAGGTCGGTTCCGGGCTGGTCGCAGAGGATTGTACAGTGGATGGAATCGCAGACGAAGCGGCGGTGCTCTCGCCCTCAGTTGCCTTGCTTGACTTCTTCTTTGCGGCCTTCTCTGCCTTGCGCGCGGCTTTGCGCGCAGCCTTCGCGGCGGATCCATCGTCCTCAGCACCTTCCGCAGTGTCATCCTGGGCTTTTGCGGCCTTCTTTGTCTCCTTTGCCTCCCGTCGTGCTTTCTTTGCGGCCTTGCGCTCTTCCTTCGACAACTCCTCCTCGCCGTTCACCGTCTCATCCACCTCCATGGGAGTAGATGTGCCATTGGTAGTGGCCTCCGACTCTACGGCAGCGGACTTCTTCTCTCGCTTCTCACTCTTATCCTTCTTGCTCTTCTTCCTGGAAAGAGCGTCGCGCTTCACAGACGCCTCGTCGGCGATCACGTCGGCAATTGCGCGTTTCCCCATTTTGTACTGAGGATTGTAACAGAGAGCGTTGCACTCTTTTCGCCCGCGAGAAAGTCGCAACTTTTTTGCGGACCCTGGCCGCCGCACCGAAATCTTGGCGCCCCACTAAATTTCTTTTATCGTACTTTGCACTCAAGCTCGACAACTTCCCACCTCGCTGCAGCGAACATCACTAAGCATGGCGGTCGACAATTCCCTGGAAGCGCTGCTCAGCACGCTCACAACCTCAATCCAGTCTGCCACCGAGGCAATTCCCAAAGAAGACGTTCTCCCACCCAAAGAGGGCATCTCGTTACTCGACGTCAAAAACGAGCTACTCCTTTCCTACCTCCAAAACCTCGTCTTCCTTATCGTCCTCAAGCTTCGCGCACGAAAGGAGGAACAAGAACTAGGGCCACAAGATGAGGTGGTGCAGAAGCTCGTAGAGCTACGAGTTTACCTCGAGAAGGGCGTGCGCCCTCTTGAAAACCGCCTGAAGTACCAAATCGACCGCATCATCCGCGCCGCAGACGATGCCGGACGAAAAGCCACGCAAAATAGCAAGGCTGTAAAAGCGAAGCCGTCACAGGAAGACGCCGATTCGGACGCAGACACCAACGCCAGTGCCGCGGATTCCGACGGCTCCATCAGCGAGAGCGAGAAGGCGGAGATATCTGGACCCAGGCCTGGCCGCTTCGCGCGCGACAAGGCAAGCGCCACGAGCAAGGCTGCGGCGTCCAAGGACGGCATCTACCGACCTCCCAGGATTGCCCCCGTGTCTATGCCCACGACCGAAGGCCGCGAGGAGCGGCAAGCAAGACGACCTGGCAAATCCGCGACCCTCGATGAGTTCGTCGCGACGGAACTCTCTGCTGCCCCCATCGCACAGCCCAGCATTGGAAGTACCATTGTCGACGGCGGTCGCCGGTCAAAGTCTGACCGCGAAAGGAAAGAAGAGACTGAACGACGAGAATACGAAGAATCAAACTACGTGCGTCTTCCTTCAGCCTCGAAGAAGGAATTGGCCAAGCAGCGCAGCATGAACCGCGGCGGCGGATTCGGTGGAGAAGAGTGGCGGGGGCTCGGCGCTGGGTTGGAGCGCATTGAGCGCTTGACACAGAAGAAGGGTGGGCGCTCGGGTACGCTGGAGAAAAGCCGGAAGCGCCCGATTGAGGACGGGCCGAGGGGCAGTGGGTCGGCGATTGGAGATGCGTTCGAGAAGCGGAGGAAGGTGGTCTCCAGGTATAAGAAGTAGCGCGAAGCGTCCAGTAGTGCAATATGGAGATGGAGACTTAGATAGCACCAAGTCAAAGAGCCACGTGCGAATGTTGATAGAGATAATGAGTGCCAACATGCTACTCTTTGACAAATGACTTGTTGCATCAACAGCATGCACCCGTATCGAACAGCCTGAATGACCTCGTGGTCATATACGATAGCGAACTACTATGCCCAACACTCTTCAACGCAAGATTGCGTCGCAAGCTCATTCACAGTTGGTCAGGTCAATAGTAAGGTATGGCGGCTCTGGGACCTTCGATCATTCCATGCAATCATTATACATCACCGGCCCCAACTCAAAAGTTCGGCCCCATTCCCACACCCCCATTCCCTTTTGAACCCGTATTCTTCAAGTGCGCACCGCTGCCCTTGAATAAGCTCTGCCAGATGAACGCCTCGCTCAACAGCAGCTCGATGTCCTTGTTCGTCCATTGCCGTGTCGGCAGAGACTGCAAGAACATCATGATCTCCTGAAAGTCCATTTTGCGCAACTCGTCTGACCATTTGACGAGGAAGGCGGCGCACACGTAGAGATGGAAGGAGGAGAATCCGTCTTCTTCGGCCTATTGGTTCTTAGTAAGGTGGTTGCTGCAATGATCTGATATCGAAGAGACTTACGAGATACGTATCCCACATCCTGATCGTGTTCTCAACGGATATCTCGCGCATTAGAAGACAGTTCATCCACCTAAAGCTGAACTGTATGAATTCGACGCCCTCATTCTGCAGATGCTTCGCCAGCTTGTCATCGATCCTCGTGGTAAGGTCCCTGAGATCCGCGACCTGGCGCTGGATTCCTGGTTGTTGTGAAATATAATTATCTTGGATTCCGTCTAAAAGCTTTGTGAGACACCAGAACGAGTCAGCCTCAACAGCGTCTAGAACTTGTTTCGGCAACTGTCCAGGGTCCATGCCGAACTCAATATCTGGATCCGATATGTAGGCGCCGAGAAACACCTGCCAGAAGGGCGTGACCAAGTCGTTGATGCCTTGCACGTAGCCTGATGCAGGATGCCGTATCGCCCAGACGTACAATATTCTTTCCAGTGACCTTTGCGTGGCTTCGTAGCTATACAGCTCAAGGTGCGGATTCGTCCGCGGAACGTCAATACTAATTTGATGCCAAATAGCCTCATCTAAACCGCGCCCTCGCCCGCGGTTCGCTGAAGGAAGAGACGAGACTCCCGTAACACCAGCAGCAACAGCGCCTGCGCTGCCCGTGGTTCCTCGCTCAAAGGCCTGTCTAACGCCCTCCAAGTACTCCTTTCTTTTTCGTTCCAGTGTCGCAACCCTGCGCTCGGTGCTGGTAGGCAGATACCCGAGCAATACCTGCCATGCCATGGCGCGTACTTCAGATGGTATGCCCGACCATGCTGAGTCGCGAAGTTCCGATAAAGAGATGGTGCTGGCTTGTAGTATGCGCTTGAACTTATTAATCCGCGATATACGTGCGGAATGTTCCTCAGTCTCTTTCGCTGATGCTGTGGGATGAATCGAGGGGTGTGATATTAGATGCAACGAGTTCGCAGGATCGCGCAATATCTCTTGGTATTGTGGCCGCAGTATCTTCCCTTCCGTCTTCTTCGCTGCAGGGTAATTTGGTATGCCCCGTTCCTCCGCGATATCGCCACTGTCTATGGCGCGCCATGCAGTCGATCCAAGGCTATTCCTACTGGTCCCTCCGGGGTCCTTGCCCTTTGTTGGCTCCTTCCGTCGGCCTTTCCTTCGCATGCTTGCTATACTGGGCAGTCCAAACTCGTCTTCGTCATCCTCAAACAGGATGTCGCCTTCGTCTTCTTCGCCATCGTTCCAGTCGTTATGTGTTTGGTTAAGAAAAGAAGTATATGTCGCGCGCGGCGGGGGGGACCTGGCATTGCTGGATCGTGTGGCGGGGATGCTGGACTCGCGGCTATGGGTCGCAGAGGGCGGGGTTCGTGGGCGCGAGCTTGTTCCTGAAACAGATCTTGAACGGTCAGAACGAATCATGAACGCTATTTATGGGAGTAAACATACAATGTGTCAAACTTGAGGATGTCGGCATGCGAGTAGGAAGCGCCTATTATCTTCTTGTTGTCCGGTGACTTGGACGTATTCGATGCTGTCCGCCAGAAGGGAGAAGCTGATCTGGCAGGTAATCAACAATGGGTCCCAAGTACAGGGAACGGAGGCTGCACATACGAGGAGCGGTCTATTTACGGGCCAAGGACATGGTTAGCAGTCTAGATGCTGCAACGACAGCGGCGCAAAGGGGCCT
This sequence comes from Paraphaeosphaeria sporulosa, assembly GCF_001642045.1. Lineage (NCBI taxonomy): Eukaryota > Fungi > Ascomycota > Dothideomycetes > Pleosporales > Didymosphaeriaceae > Paraphaeosphaeria > Paraphaeosphaeria sporulosa. The sequence continues at coordinate 183,658 of NW_017253366.1, forward strand.
ACGAACCGACCTGGACCATTTCCTAGGGGAAGAATTAGCAATGGCATGGGCAGGCGCTCGGCGGTGTGTCAAGTACCTGCTGCTGCTTCTTGGAGGCCATGGCGGAGTCGGGCCAGCTGTTCACCCCGCGTTCGTGACGCTTGAGTTTCGAGGCTCAGATGAGGGCGCTTGCCAAGCCCGACTGCGGCCGTTTTGGGCAAGCGCGTCTCCTCACGCTGCCGTCAGTCTCTGCTGTCTCTCACCTGGCCAAAACAGCTCGGCGCTCCTGGTCTACACTACGCGACCCTCTTAAACCGGTCGCCCCGACTCTCTCTCTTCTTCCGACCTTTCTTCAATCCCACGTGCACGCTCAACTCGGCGCCCTGCATTGTCGAGTCACTAGTACTATCGTTTTTGCCCATCTCTAACTTGCAGCTGCCATCATGGCCGACGAGACTTTCGACGAGGACATCTTTGATGATCTGTGAGTGTTTTCCGCGGTACTATGGGTGCCTTTGCACTCACACAGGGACAGCTACGATGAACCCGAAGAGCCCGCAAAGCCTGCACCCGCGTCTGCAGCACCAACTGCACCAGCCGAGCCCCAGCCCGCCACGAAGAGCGAGCCTGCTGTCGAAGCCGCGTCTACCGCCTTCAATGGACAGGCCATCAAGGACGAGTATGCGCCCGCAGATGGCGACGCGCGAATGGCTGGCTCGCACGCCTCACATTTCCCTGGAGGCGCAGACCAAGGCGTCAAGAACGAGCCCGCTGTAGATGACAATTATGGCCCAATCAACGTCAAGGAAGATGGGTAAGTTTTACTGTTGATATCCTCTGGTAATTGTATCTTGTCATGCGCATCCCCTTGCCCAGACCCCATAGCACGCACTTTTTCGACCTAAAACGCTCTGGGGCAACATATAAGACGGCTTCGGCACCGATCATCAATCAAGAGCTAGGATCGCGACGAAGGAGCCTGCTTTGATCGACTCTCTTTGGCGAACATGGCATAGGCAGCCATAGGAGCTGGGGTGCATTGGAAAGATCGACGGCAACGCTTTGCTTCATCGATCTGGCTGGGTTGTTGGGGACATTCCAAGTACTCTCTGGCGAACACCAAGACCGCGCATGACGGATGCTGTCAGAAGGCCGAGGATCATCGAGAGCTCGATTGGTCGCCAAGTGGATGCAGGCTATGTAATCAGATTGGCAGGGCATCCAAGTACATACAGCCAGCAGTGCATTTCCGGTCATGGAAAAAGCTAGCCTAGAGTAGCCGCTCTACATGTCAGATCACCGAACAGCATCCGCGCGCGCGAGAGACATCGCAGCATGCCTTCAGCAGGCGGCGCCTTTTGTCGATAAATACCTAGGTACAAGATAGCGTACCAGCTACGAGCTGAGGGTAGTCCAAGGCTGTCGGGCGCTTAGTCCGCTCTCGCCTCCATAGCAAAACACAGACGCTTCAACCGAACATTTCTGTGCATTTGCGGAGCTGCTTGTCCATCTGCTGGAATCGACTCTGCACCGGGCCATGCCTCGACCCGCTTGCTTGGTGGCGGTACGGCTCTGGTGAAGGCCGACCGTGATCCTGGTCAGCGGTGAACTCACACCTTGTTCGACATTACCTGCTCGCTTGCCCTCAGTCTCGGACGACATACGACGTACCCATCGATACGAGAAACCTACACAAGATATTGAAAGGCCCACGTGATTGCCTGGCTTTCTGTTCTTGAAGCACTGTCAAAAGAAGAGAGTTGTTAGCATTCTGTCTACAAGGAGGAAGGTCAAGCATCTGGACAACGGAGACCTGTGCGATTGTCCTGCGTCATTTGGAAAACTTGCCGCACTTCACCCCCAATCCTCTAAATACCGGCCTCATGGAGACCTCTTCCCGCTGTTTAGAGACTTCGGCTACTACGATTATACCGACAACCATCGGCAACAACGCAAATATACACAGACACCACTACCATTATTTGGTTTCGAGCTCAGATGGACCCATGGTACCCAAGAGACCCAAGGCCACGACTATGCGCATGCGAGATACACGTCCTTCTAATCAATGCATTGGAAGCTTTGAGTTGTACTAACTATTGTGCACAGCAAGATGTTCATCGGCGGCTTGAATTGGGAGACGACCGAGCGTAAGTCATATAAAGAATCTATCCGCGGCAACTTCGTGACCTTTATGCCGTCCACGATCGTAGACTGACCAGTTATGTAGAGTCATTGAAGGACTACTTCACTCAATTTGGCGAGGTCAGTGAATGCACTGTTATGCGAGATAGCGCGACAGGACGGTCTCGAGGCTTCGGGTTCTTGACATTCAAAGACCCCAAATGTGTCAACACCGTCATGGTCAAGGAGCATTACCTGGATGGCAAGATTGTAAGCTTCTTGCACACACTATGCCCTAGCTCTTGTTAACACTCGCAGATTGACCCTAAGCGGGCTATTCCCCGTGAAGAGCAGGAGCGTACTAGCAAGATCTTCGTGGGTGGAGTTAGTCAAGAAGCGACAGAAGAGGATTTCAAGAATTTCTTCAAACAATTCGGCCGTGTTGTAGATGCTACTCTCATGATGGACAAAGATACCGGCAGACCGCGTGGCTTCGGCTTCGTTACCTTCGACGGTGACGCTGCTGTCGACGCGTGTCTCCAGGGTCCTCTCCAGATCCTCGGCAAGCCAATCGAAGTTAAGCGCGCTCAGCCCCGAGGAAACATGCGAGAAGAAGAAGACAACAAGAAGTTCGGTCGCGGTGGCAAATTCGGGGGCCGGAATGACCAGGCCAACAATGGCGGTGGACAGGGAGACTTCAACAACCAGAACAACATGGGTGCCAACGGCCAGAACGCGGGTATGACTCCGGCGATGATGGCCCAATACTGGCAGCGGATGCAGTTGTACTTCCGCCAAATGCAGCAGAATCTCGCGGCGCAAGGCGGCGGTATGCCTAACCCAATGGGCGGTATGCCTGGTATGAACCCTCAGATGATGGGTATGATGGCCAACGGCGGCGGCCCCATGGGCGGCATGAACCCGCAAATGATGCAACAGATGGGTATGATGGGTGGAAACATGTCCCCAGGTCAGAACATGGGCAACCAGCCCACAAACTTCGGCAACAACCAAGCCATGATGGGCGGTGGTGGTGGCGCTGGCAGCCCTGGCAGTGGTGGTGATCAGCGACAAGGCGGTCCGGGTTACACCGCTCAAGAGCAGCTTATGTTCGAGCAGCAGAAGTACCAGCAGCAAGAAGCTAGGCGCATGCAGCAACAGGCTGGCTTCGGTGGACAAGGTGGGCCCACAAGCTGGGAGGGCATGTACGACGACATTCCCCAGCCCGGCGTGCCCTCTGGGCCGGGCGGTCAGCGCATGCAGGGAGGAAAGTTTAACAATCGCTCCCGTCAAGGGTCCTCGCAGCCCCCATCTGGTCCCAGCAATGCACCGGCGAACGCGCCTACCGGACCCAAGAACGCGGGCAAACCAGGTGCCAACTACCGAGGCGGAGGTAGAAACGCCAACTATCGTCACAATCCTTACGGAGGAGGTCGCGGTTAGCCACCGTCTAGACCCAGCACTGCTGGAAAAGGTAGCCTGGGTCAACTTGAGGGGAGTGCATTAGCACCCGCAAATGCGCCCCTTGGCCCGAAGAACAAAGTTTCGGCACATGTGTCTACTGGTCCGTGGAAAAAAATCCGATGCACAAGAAAAGTCTTAGATCGAACAGAGCTCCAGCGCATGTCCTTACTAGACCGGACAAAGCTCCAACGAAAGCGTCTAGTGCACCACAACTTCTTTCTGCAATGAATTCACAAGCCGGACTGGACTTAGAACGATCAAAGTGGAGGGCGCACTGTTATAGTCATCCATCACCTTGGACTTGACGACAAAATGGATTCTGACTGTACACGAACTGTCACGGCACATTGTGACTGCACTCAATTTCGCAGAGAAACATTGTGATCCATAACGGTACATTCAACTGCTTGTTCTGCCTATACTGTACGGCGTTTTTGGGTGGTGATCTGAAAACTTGTTCACGTTTTCGAACAATGGGTGTCACGTCACAGAGTAATAGGACTTTTGTACAGTAGTGTTTCAATTCGAATTGATAAACTGTAAACTTATCGCTCTGGTTGTTTCAAACTGTGAAGGCTGCGAGATTATGAATGGCTAAGACTAATTCACATCATATGACTGGGTAGGCATGTACAGCTCAGACTTTTGACTACATGCAGATGTAAAGTCAGTGCGACTTAGGTCAGGCTGCGGTATGTCTCAGCTATGTGAGAAACAAGTCTTCCTAGCTCAGTGGTTCATGACTGAATTCGCACTGACTTTTTTACCCACAGCGTTTGCACAACTTTTCAAATAAAATTCCAGATTCTGGTGTCCTCAAGTTTTGAAATGTCGGATGTCTACCGTTGGGATTCACGTACAAGGTGGGCCAGGCTGTTAGGGCATATGTGACTAGTCGAGGCTCTATCTGGCTTGTTGTGCGATGTAATAAAGCCTAGCTCTATTTTGCTAACGTGATCAGCATCCTATTGGATTTAAAAGGCGATGGCGTACATCTTATACGGTGAATACCCACGGTACGTATAACATGGGTGAAGTTCAACGTTCCATGCAGAGCGCTGAGTCATCGTGATCACGTGGTCAGGGTCCACGGGTGCTTGGCGCTGACCGAGCCTGCCCGTTCTTATGCCCGACGTCGCTTTGTCTCCCTCTCCTTGTCTCCTCAACACCTTCTCCACCACCCCCGGAGACACTTCAACGCCACCACACCCTCGCATCTCCACGAATCAGCTCAAGACCGCTGCATCAGCTGGGATACTGTTGCTGAACATTTGGACTGGTTTGCAGCCCGTAACACAACATCTGGGGAAGTCGCGGCTCGCCACCTGTGTACGGGAGGTAAAAACACCTCGCGCTTCTCCAGCGCCGTTGTCCTTACACCTTTGCACCTGCCCTTAAATAGCAATAAAGTTGTTGCGCACCTCCTACACTCACCTTGCGTTCTTCTGCTCTACAGTTCAGCTTGTCGACAGCTGTCCGGCGATCCGAGTGAGATCCTCGGCAACGAGTCTAACTCCACCCTCACAAGCCTATCGACAGGTAGCGCCCATAATGTCTTCCTCCGTCTTCTACAAGTTCAAGAATCAGAAGGAACCTGAGCGCATCACGTTCCATGGCACCGGCATCTCCGTCTTCGAGCTGAAGCGTGAGATCATCACCGCGACCGGCCTAGGCGATGGCTCCGACTTCGACCTTCACCTTTACCCTGAAGACGACCCAACGTCCGAATACAATGACGACACAACCGTTATTCAGCGCACGAACACCGTTATTGTAGCCCGTCGGCCGGCTGCCCGCGGTCACGGCAAGGCCGCCCGTTACGTTAGCGGAAAAGCCCCGGTTCGCGCTCTTCCGAAACCCGCTGCTAAGTCTGCCACACCCGCAACAGGCGCCGCCGCAGTGCTCGACGCCGAGGCTGCCTTCCTTGCCGAATCAGAGCAGGCTTGGGAACAACAGAAAGAAGCGCTCTCTCAAGTCAAGTCGACTCACCACAAAAAAAAACCTATCAATGTGCCCAATCACGACCCACCCGCAGGCTACGTCTGCTACCGATGCCACCAAAAGGGCCACTGGATACAACTGTGCCCTACGAACGACGATCCCGATTTCAAGCCAGTGGCTCGTCCGAAGCGCACCACTGGTATTCCCAGATCTTTCCTCAAGACGGTGGAGAAGCCTGTGGATGAGGAGGATGCCCGTGGCGTCATGCTGAACGCCGAGGGAGAGTACGTTCAGGTCATGACCGATACCAAGACATGGGAGAAGTTTCAAGAGAAGGCAAATGCTGCGAAGGCCCACGCGGCTGAGGCCGAGGCCGTCAACAAGGAGGCACAGAAGCGTGGTTTTGCGTGCCCGATTGACAAGCGCATGTTCGTGGACCCCGTGAAGACCCCTTGCTGCAGCAAAACCTACTGTCACGAGTGCATTGAGAACGCCTTGGCGGATGAGGATCTGGTTTGTCCTGGTTGTGGAACGGAGAATGTCTTGATTGATGAACTTGCTGCGGATGAGGAAATGGTGCAGAAGGTTAAGGCGTACATGGCTGAAAAGGCCAAGGAGAAGGCGGACAAGGAACAGCAAGCAAACGAGGAAGCTCAGGCAGCTGCCAAACCTTCAACCCCTAACAATGAAGATACCAATTCTGTGCCTCCTGCTGATGAGACGACAAAGGCTGGTGAGAACAGTGGAGATGGTTCAAAATCACCTAAGCCAGATGGTAGCAGTGTTCCTGAGTCAGGTTCAAATCTCAAGTCGCCTCACACTGTTGCAGGAAAACCTACATCTTCAGACACCCCAATTGCTAGCGGAAATGGCTCTGATAGTGACACATCGGGTACATCCAAGAAGCGCAAGGATCCGCCTACGGAGATCAAACCTCCCACAGCTCCGAAGGCGATGCGCCAGCAGAAGGAACAGCAGCAACGCCAAGCCCAGGACACCACTGAATCGTTAATTCAGAACTTTCAAGCCGACATGGAAGCGATGTTCAAGGGCAACCCAAACATGCCCGTTTCTATGCCTATGCCAGCAAATCCCATGATGGCCATGGCCAATGCCCCTAACATGAACGGCATGGGCATGAATGGTGGTATGAACGGCTTTCCAATGAACGGCAATTGGAACAACAGCTACAACCAGGGCTTCCCGAACAACATGGGGTACGGTGGCAACATGAACCAGGGCTGGAACGGCTACAACAATAATATGGGCTTTGGGAACATGCCTAATCAGATGAACGGTATGAATAGCTACGGTGGTGGCTGGAATCAGCATCAGGGCTACAACAACAACAGCAACAACATGGCTGGGTGGCAGGGTCAGCAAGTAGGGGGTGGCTTCCCTAACCAGCAACGCACCACGTTCAGCGAGCAGCCGAATCAACAGGATGCATACGAGCGCAAACCGTTGAACCCACACCGAAGCCAGAATAAGCACCGCAAAGCGCGTGCTCCTGACTTCCATGTTTTGTGATTGATCAACACCTACCAAGGTCCACATCCCTTTCTTTGCACCCAAGATACCCATACGAGCTAGCTTGTATATCGACCGATATTTTCGACTCCCGACCTATTTTCCTTGTCATCGTCTCAACACTTCCCCTGTATTATACGTCAATGGTGCACGCGCATGGATCTTTGCCTACACAGGTCCCTCTTCTCATCACGAAGATTTCCTTTTTGCGCGACGATGGCGTATGGCGTTCAGCAACATCCGGCTCTACGCAAGCCTCTCGTCTTCCCTACTCGACTGCGTGGCTTCTGTGGGCATTTTCAGTGGCAAGTGGGAGCTTTTGGTCACAAAGCCGTCCGGCAATGGAGAGGTGGTCTGCACGTTACTGCTTTGTGCCGACGTTTGGAATGCTTTGTAATTTTTGTCTTGCATTGGCTGGCTGGGCGTTGATCGTGGCTGCCGATAGGTAGCTTTTGTTATCGCGCGAATCCGCACTGTACATGACCTGGCGGTTCGCCGAGTTTGGATGTCAATGATGATGGCAATGTACCCAGCAGCTTGTTACAGCTTGTTTCCGTGTTACGGCCGCTTAGGCTTTAGTCTAAGAATAAAAAGAATATGCATATCAAAATGCTTCCTTCTGCGCTATGTTGATGTGAAGGAGCTGAGGTCTCTCTTGTGTAATAACACGCCAATCATGCCTGAGTGATCATATTTTATGCATCATCTCGTTCAGCTTACGGATTGTTGACGTTCCTAGAATCGCCACTAGATGGTCAGGTGCCCTGGGTGCGATGCCTGGATTAGGCACAGGTAAATGCGGGGTCTGGGCCAAACCGCGTAGCTCTTACTCAACCGATAACAGAACCTTGTGATAATACGACAATTTGCTAGAATTCGTGGCATCATGAGCGCCCAAGACGCACTATCTCAACAGGCCGTGCAGAATTCCATTTAATTTTGCACCAACGCTGCGTGTACCTCCGCATTCACAGCTCTCATTTCCTACCATCGTTTTACATCCTACCTCTATGGCGTCAGACGCCGCTCATCTACCTCCGCTAGTGCCCAAGACGTCCAAAGGCCCCAACGTCCCACGCGAGGATACTGCAAGGCGAAAGTCCGCCTCCAAAAGTCGCAATGGCATGTTCGTGTTCGTTTCTCAGCTGCGATCTTTTGAGATTGTGGGCCGCAAAACCAGCGCCAGGCCATTAGTTTCCGCAGGCGAGCCCTGCATGCTGTACCCTATAGTGTATAAGCTGCACTGCTTCTCTCCATACTGCAAGAACTATTTGGCCAGACGTTCACCATGACAAAGGGCCAACACTAACATCTTGCAGGATGCGTCACATGTAAAGCACGGAGAGTGAAGTGCGATGAGACAAAACCTGCATGTAATCAATGCACTCGCAGGCGTGTAACTTGCGGAGGATATAAGAAAGACATACGCTTCCGACCGGTGGAGAGAGCTCCGGCTCCTACCGCAATACCTCCGCCTACCCCAGCCTCCACGGAAGAAAGAGAAGCACCCGTAGTAGAAAGCACTATTCACTTTGGTGAGGATCGATCTGGTGACGATGATCCTACGCGTGCTTCGGGAAACCCCGGAACGAATTTCTTTTGGCCTTGGCTAGAAGAAGATGTATCCAATATCTCCTTGCCCGAGCTTGACTTGAGTACGTTGCCATGGATGGATTTCTCGCATTTGGACTTTCCCGCTGCTACTGACAGTAATCAAACACTGGATCAAATCATTGAAGAGGCGAACATAGACAATAAGCATGTCATAGAAGGGTCACTCGGAAGCACGGACAACGTTAATCCAGATTCTTTTCTGCATTCGCCGGATTCGCCTTCATTAGAAGTCCCCAATTTTCCTTTCTTCCAGAACATTGAGCTTGAAGCGGACGACAAAGACGAGGTGGAATCTCTTTTCCACCAGGAAACCGTTACTGTACTCTCGATATGGGAAGACAGAGACAGAAATCCTTGGCGCACTATGATATGGCCCATGGCACAAGAGTCAAAAGCGCTTTATCACGCTATAGCTGCAATGACATTCCTGATGCAGAGTAAGTATACGCCTCATGCACGCGAGAAGGGTCTTATACATGCGCGCAAAAGCACACAGCAACTTGCAGCAGACTTGAGCAGTGGAGAGATTCAGATAGACACCGCACTTGCTGCAACCATAGCGCTGGGTTTCGCTGAAGCATGGGATTTCCAAAAGTCATCGACAGGGCGAATGCATATTCAAGGCGCAAGGATTCTCCTGCAACAGTCTATCTCACAGCACCAACTATCGCAGCCATCCGATGATGCAGTCTCAGCTCGCCTCAGATTTCTAGGAAACACCTGGATCTATATGGACGTATTAGCCCGTCTGACCTCTGATTGTGGACCAAGCTTAGACTCAGATCTCTTGCACTTTTTCACTGACGCAGGTCCACTCGCAATTCGAGAAGAGCTTGATCCGCTCATGGGTTATGCAGCTTCGCTGTTTCCAATCATTGGCCGGGTTGCAGATCTGATAGCTACCATTCGAACACGCAACCAGCGGCGCAATTCACCCATCATTATTTCGAAAGGCATAGAGCTCAGGCACGTGATCCAAGACTGGTCTCCAGCCATCGATCTAGAAGAGGTGGAGAAGCCTACATCCAACATGGTTGAAGCCATTCAGACAGCCGAGGCGTACAGGTGGGCCACATTACTTCTACTCCAAGAGGCCGTACCTGAGCTACCCAGCTTGGTCGCGTACAAAGAGCTGGGTCAGAAGACACTTGTCTATCTCGCTACCATACCCGTCAGTTCTGCAACCATCAACGTGCATACATATCCTCTGATGGTCGCGGCCACCGAGGCCGTCGAAGAAGAAGATCGAGAGTTTGTCCGTGATCGCTGGAAAATTATGCGCAAACGCATGGTCAACGGTATCATCGACCGCTGCGAAGACGTCATGGAGGAGGTTTGGCGCAGGAGGGATGCTCATTTCTCTGCATGGCTAGCCCGTAACAGCCCAGACCCTTCCACCTTCTCACCTTCCAATGCTGGAGGGATTGCTGGGCTCATGGACGGTTCAAATAAGACATCACCAGGAACGGGGAGAGAGCAAGCAAAGTCTCCTACAAGAAGGTCGACTGCGCACTCTGACTTCCCCATATCGATTGCGTTCAAGAAAGGAGTCGACCCGATTACTCGGAGTGGGAACGTCGACTATACTGTGAAGGGGAATTTGCACTGGATTGAGATTATGAAGGAGCGGGGTTGGGAAGGTACGTTGCATTTCTCTGCATGCCTAATACATGCGCTGATCCTTCGCAGTCTTGCTTGGATGATCGACACAGTGAGCCATCGGCTCATAGTCAGTAGCGTCGGGACGTTCGGTACAATCAATGGAATGAGGACTCCATACGACATGAATTCAGACATGTTTGTATCATATTAAGCGTTATCTGAGTGTAAACATATTACGCTGCGTTTGACAAGTGCTGAGGTCATATTCAAGCATAGCAAATCATGCATTACCCCAAGCTCACAAGAACCACGCGACTGCAGCCCCCAAACCAGCCAACGCTGGCGCCAATGTCTTCATCGGCGCAGCACCCTCGCTTCCAGTTCCGCCCCCACCAGTGCCTGTAGGCGCCAGGCTTCCCGTGCTGGCCGCTCCGCCCGTGGTCGCTTTCGGCAGCTTCTCCTCGCCGGCCGTGATAATGAATTGGTATGCATTGAAATCACTCCTAGCTTGCGGATACGTCTCCACTAATGCGCTGCTAGGGACTGAGATGTTCCGTATGTCAGTCTCGGTACCGCACCACTCCGGATTAGGCCGCGAAGAAAAACCTGGAAAAGTCCTCACGATGGTCTCGACACCCACGGAATCGGTGTCGCTGAACGAATACAGTTGCGTATACTTCCTCTCCTCGGAAGGTATGCCGATGTTGGTCCGGTTCGCCAATCGACAGCTAGGCCGCACAAGGTCAGGCCCGCGGGTGACGGTGCACACTGCCGATGAGGCGGGGATGTCGCATCTGAGACTGTACGCGTAACCCCCATCCGATATCGACGGACCGTACATCAGTGCTGAGGTCGAATATTCGAACATTGTGGAACCCATCGTCCAGTTGCCCTGCTTTATTCCGAATTCGCTGTAGTCCGGGTCATTGTCCAGGTCCACGGAGAGCGTTACGAGGTCGCTGGATGCGTTGATGACGGAGGCGACGAAGCGGAGCCTGTTTGTACCATAGCTGACGTTGGGGAGGAAGTAAGAGGTCGTGATGTTTGCGGATGCGGTTGCCGCGAGGAGGAAGAGGACGACCGTGGCACGCATCGCGATAGTGCTTTCTGCGCGCGGTTTTTCAATTACCGTTAAGTATGGGGGCAAACGAAAGGACTATGTCGCAATGTACCGGCTAGATCACATTCTTATATCATCCCATGGGAACTCGGGTGCAGTCAATGCCATTCCGCTGGTGCCTAAGCCAGATCCTGGGGTTGGAGGTTAGCCTATGCAGCACACACGGCCTAGCATGGCACATGCCTTGTTCGCTCGAATCCTACCTGCTGGACAACATTGGTGGTTAAATCTGTTTAACCTAGTGTCCATGTGACTAGCGTGGCTGTGCAGGGCTGCGCAGGCCAAACATCTGCGTAAACGCTGTGTGATTAGGTCGTTGAAATCGTGTTAAGGATAAACGACTTGGCGCAGGATTGCACCAAGATTTTTGAGGGATATAGGAGACCAGAGTTGGCACAGCCACCCGGCAAGTAATTTACAACTCGATGGTTTTGAAGCGAGTTCGGTTCGGGAAACTACTGCTGTAGCATCATGCCATGGAATGGAAGCAGATCCGGTCATCTGATCCGGTAGGCATTGAACAACATGGCCACAATGCAGGGAAGTTCTTGATCGGGGAAGTTCTCAATCGAGGGCCCAAGGCTCAGTTACATACCCCAGAGTGTAGGGTCTTGTTTGCGATGAAAGCTTATGCTGTCTATAATAGCGACGCTTACGGTAAGTATGGTAGCGACCTTAAAGTTCGCTTTCCTGAGCGCATGAATGCTAGTTGCGCTGATGGTGGTTGTGTAGCTTAGCCCAAGAGCAGGGAAAATTGTGTTGCGTAGTATAAGAGGGGCCAAAGCATCCTCTGCAGTGGTTGCGGAAAGATTTAACTCTCACCTACATTCATCTTGATTGTTGACCCAATTAATAAGGCGGGGAACAGGAATCTTAACGCGCACCTACTCCCGTAATAACTTGCCATTTAGCAAATTCATAAGAATTCAATTAATAATTCAGCGTTAACGTTCACTGTGTGTTCGACTACTGAAGCCCAGCCTTGACTGTCGGCCACTGTCTTGTAAGACGCAGCTCTTGGGTCAGAAGCAGCCATTGTCCCGCTCAATGCTGCTATTCTACGTTTCAGCCCTACACTTGTAGATAAATACTCTGGTACCGCGTGAAAATTGCGCGATACCTAAGGGGGACTGTTATTATGAGTCTCATTGCGCTTTCTAGCTCTACGAAATCATCACAATTCCACCCTGCACGCGTTCTCGTCATTTACCTTATAACGTACTTCGCGCCATGCTTTTGAACTCCAATTCGCGCTGCACGGCATGGCTTGTCACCTGAGGGCGCCTCACTTATTGGACGGTAGTTTCCCGTCTTTTGGCTGTCATCGATGCTACAAGACGTTGTGAAAAGCCAATCAATTTCGATATCAGACATCTAGGTCTCACATGTGAACCGGTCAGTGTGGTTAGCACGATAACATGCCCGGCTGGACTGGCAAGGCTAAGAGGCCCGACTGTGCCAAGGAGACAACTGATAGCTGGAACCTACGCGTATCTGCAGCACGACACACAAGTCGATTCATTCCATGATCGCACAATACAATCCGTGGACGAGTGCTGTCAGTAATTTTGACGCATCAGAATTCAAGGAAGCGTTTTTATTGTGCTACAGACCGTCTCTGCTCGTGAGTATGGGTAGTACGCATTCCTCTCCCGTAATCACTCAAGCTCGATCCTTGTGCTACACTCGCTAGTCCTTTCATGCAGAACTCCGGACGCGACTCCTCAGGCTCAGCGAGGCTAGCAAGCTCAGCCGTACCAGCGATTTGTACTGAGACGATATCTTACCTGAATATGCAGTGCTCTCGCATCCTTGGGGCCAGAATGAAGAAGAAGTAAGTTTTGAAGTTTGCCAAACGCAGATCTGGATACACGAATATATGTTACTGCGGTCAGCAAGCAAAGAGAGACGGTCTGGAGTACTTCTGGGTTGATACGTGCTGCATCGGTAAGGGCAATAGCGCTGAGCTCCACGAGGCTATCAACTCGATGTCTCGTTGGTATCGTAATGCAGCTAGATGCTATGCTTATCTCGCAGACGTCACATTTGCCAAGCACATATCATCAGCAGGCCTTCTCTGAGAGGAAGCCTTTATCAGAAGTCAGTGGTCTACTCGCAGATGGACACTTCAGGAGCTGGTCGCGCCAGATAGTGTCGAGATTTTCGCACGAGACTGGACACGCCTCGGCAACACGACTACGTTAGGAACCGTTATTTCTAGCGTCACGGGCATTTCGATGTCATACGCGGTCGCCCGATGGTCGACTGTACTATCGAAGGACGGTCGAGTTGGTAATTATCACGCCAGACGAAACGCAAAGAAGACCATATTTACTCTTTATTAGGTATCTTTGTGGTAGTCATAGCATTCGTGTACGACGAAGAAAAACGCATGGCTTTGGAAAGATTTAGGAACACATTTTGAGATACTGTGAGCGGGCAATCACATGAAAGATCAAGTCTTGTAGTAAACCGTCAAACCGAGCACTTACTCAACCATAGCTCCCCCATCCACTCTAGTCGGCTTTCAAGCGGCTGCACATGACCTTGTGCTGCCGCATGTAAATCAATCTTCGGATTGTATCCTCAGAAAGCTGACTGAACCGCTAGGAGATTCAGAGTGTCAGCGCGCGTTTAGCAAATTCAATCATAAGGCGAAGCAACATTCTTGGCATTGAGAAGCTGGCGACGCCAGCAGCCAAGACTAATTTGCTTTTCAAGAAGCAGGAACCGGTCAGGGTTCCCTCGTTTCCAGTAATTGATGCACATCCCGCTGATAGGATGCAGCGTTCTACATTATCAGTTTGGGCGCTCGCCAAGTTGGTGGAGTTCTTGAAGAGATATTTCCCGCTGATGGGCTACTTCGAGACGCGATTTAGTTTCTGCTCCTGGGTATACACAGCCAAACAAAATGGGCCACAAGTTATTATCTGCTTCTCAATGTTACCAGTGGAGACGCGTCGCGACGTTGCTACGGTTACGCAGGACTTCTTCATCGCCACGACCTCACTTAAATAGGTCCATGTCAAATTGAGATTGACGGTACGTGCTGGGAGCAATTACTGGGGACTTGTGGCTGGGATCAATTCCCATCAATCTTTGAGGTTTCAGTTCCGTCAGAATTCGCATACGTTGGTTAGTTAGCTGCGAAGTGTGATAGATCACCACACAGGTATAGGTGATGGCGCAGAAATTAGTCTCGGCTTCGAGCAAGACTCTGATGTGCTAATCAGAGATAGCAACGCTGTCGCGATAAGCCCGACTGTCAATATTCACACGGAACCGACCGGTAGTCGCTGACCCTTGATACTGGCTCTGCAACAGGGAGGCGTTCGGGTGGTTTCAGATGCCAACTTATTCAAATGGTATGTGGGGCCAAGATACTAAGGACGAATCTGGACAACCGATGGGTGTTTTACTGGCCCGCAAGTCATGAACAAGTTGACTTTGGAAAACTTCGCCGTCATCTGAAAGCTTTAGTTGCTAATCGTGGCACATCTTACCCTGGGCGGCTGCTCGGTCGCTGTAGACATCAATAAACAAGTACTAAAGGTGATTCTACTCGATCTACCCACGAGAGGCCGTATCTTTGGATTGATGGCAGCTTGTAGATCCAAAGGCAAGCCTGTATCATGGTCAGTGCGCCAGAAATGGGCCAAACAAATCGTTTAGGGACTCAATGCTTTCCATGCACAAGGCCACGCGACTGCGGAGATTTCAACATACAACTGGTTCGTGAACGTCGACGAGAAGTATGAAGTGGTTATGATGGCCGAAGGGTCTTGCAAGCATCCCATAATGCATAGTATGAGTGGTCTGCTGCCGCCAGGATGCCGTACAGAAGCTTTCAAGCAGGGAGATGGTCAGGTGGACGCGAAATTCAATATTTGCCAACTCGACTCTCTACTCTGGCACCTCTACCGCGACGAAGGGCAGCAACCAGGTCGCACGTCTTGTTATCGTGCAGATCGTTCCAAGCTCGATCCCCGATGCGAGTAACATACGCATCCGATCGCATTCCCCAAAGCTGCGGCTGATGTACCGGGCTACCTTGACCACATCATGAATCTACGCCGTCAAGAATATCCAATTGACAGACCAACCGCTTGGACACTGATTGACATATTCCCTACGATAAATAGATCGATGCTCATGTAGAGTGCCTCAGCTACGATGAACGTTTTGGATGAAGAGAAGAAATCCAACATTCCACAGTCGGTCTTGATGACATTTGAGATATGTACGGCTTGGTCGTTATCTGCAGTCGTTGTTCACATCGAAGTCTCGACGTCTAATACAAATGCGAGGCCTGCGATCACGGTAATTTCGATTTGTGTCATGGATGGTTTGTTGAAGGAGAGCATTGCTGGGATACAACTCATTTGCTCCGAAGAAATTTCACGGAGGCGATGAGAAACAAGGACGTTGGTATAATGACCAGCTGCTTCTCTAGTGTTGAGAGTGATGGAACACGCGATAAAATTGTGATCTGGGGCACTACAGAATGTGTTTTGTTCTCTTCAAGTGTAGTCTCCTGTCACACGAAAGGCGCCAGCTATGGATATACAACATCACAACCTTTAGCTCATATCCCATGAATTTACCTACAATAGTGGGCTGTCCTGAATTATTTTCCTCATCGGCCGGTCATATAGATAGGACTTCTCAAGATTAACCCTACTGGGAGCATCTACTCTGAATTATGAAACCATAAATTTACAAATGTATAACAGAGTAAGTCAAGACAGGAGGAGATGCGTGCTTCTAGTTCCATTTTGATGTGAGCTAATGCATCTTCTACGTTCAGTTACATAGCTTTCCTGTCGCCATACACCAGTTTATGATGGCATCCTCGAACGTGAACGTCACATAAGACTACGCACCGACATCTTTGACCCTTCTTAATTATCTACACAATGACTCGAACTGAGATCGTTCGCAGGGTTTGACTCAAGACAACGGACCTTTGGTGCTTATATAACTTGTTATAAGTTTACTCAATCTTATGTTTTTGAATTATGTCTCCGTGGGGAGCGTTGGCGTTGGCTGGGATATTGATATCTGTTGATGCCAGGGGAGTTCGATGGCCTGTTGTACAATTTTGAGATAACCTGCTAGGTGTAACTTCAAAGGGGAGTTAAGAAGACGATGCGATATTGTGTAAAGGCACGTTGCAGTTTCGTTATTATTATCTCTAAAGAGTGTGCATAATTTACTGGGGAAAAACAAAATCCTATCCAACACCTAAGCTATGCAAAATCAAAGAGTCTATCAAGAACCGGCGCTATGCACTATCTTTTCTAAGCCCAACTGGATGTTCATCAGCTTACGAGTAGTAGCTGCTAGGGGTGGCTGAGGGAGTACCGGCCGAGTACCCAGCAGCGGTAGGCGCGCCCGTGTAGCCGCACTTCTTCAAGCAGATGTCGACGCTCTGGGCGATGTTTACGGGGAGGTACTTGCGGAACTCCTGGATGTTCTGTCCGTTGATCTCCTTGGGGAAGCCGAGCGTAGCATTGACGACATCCGCGTTAAGGCCAAGGAAAGCCTGGGCCATTTGCAACGTCCCGGCATCCTCGTTGTCAAGAGTGGCAACAAATTTGGCAGGGTTGCACTGGTTGTTGATCTGGTAATGGATGGCGCCCTGAGGGAAGACAGTCCCCTGGAACTTGGAGAGCGTGCCGGCGACTTCGGCGTTCTTGCCTGCTGCGACAAGGCCGTTCTCGAGGATGTAGCCGAAGTCGATCTCGCCCTCGACTACTGTAAGAAACTCCGTAGCGCGGGGGTGCACATGGGGAGTGTTGATGCCACATGCGTCAAGGAAGCCGAGTGTGGTCGAGATCCCCAGACCAGTAAGGATAGGAAAGGTCTCAATGTTCTATTTCAGTGCGTTAGCATCAAGCGTAATGGAATAAAAAGAGGGATTACTAACGGCAGCCTTGGTAGCTCCGCCTAGGGCACCCTTGGCTGGGGTTGCGTTGTTGAAGTCAAAGACGATCATGTTCCTGAGGGCATCGCCAGAGAGCAGCTCCTGTCCCTTCATAGTAAGGAGACGCTGGAACCGCTTGATAGCCGAAGGGGCAGTGAAGAGGTCACGAAACAAAGCAGCCTGGGCCTCGGGATCCGGGCTAGGGGCAGCAATCGCAGGAGTAGAAACAGCGCTGCTGGGAGTTGCCGTGGTCGCAAGAGTCGTGGCGGCTTGAGGACGGGCCTGGGCGGCGGAGACAGCGATAGCTGCAACGAGAGTCTTGGTGACGGTGACCATTTTCATTATGATGATTAGATTGTTGAAGTAGCGAAAGAGCTGGACAATAAGGAAATAAGGAGACAGGAAAAGGACAACAAGAGATGAGAAAGTATGGTTTTCTGCGTTGCAGGCAAGGAGATACTGAGATGAGGATCAAACGAAGCCGCCCACCAAGATACTTTATACATACATCGTCGGCTACAACATCGCAGGTGCTGACCGTCGACCTCCATCAGCAGCCCCGGATGTGTTTCGACCCGTAGGATGCTGAGAGGGCTGAGCCACGACAGCTGCCATCTGCCGTAGTGTCCACCCTAAGAATAAGGTTGTTTCTGAGCAAACAGAAGCTTATTCTTTGTGCGCAGCTGCTAAAGATACGATTGGGCGCGCGTTTTGAAACGAGATGTGTTCACCGTCAGCGAGGTGGTCGGCACGCCACCGAGCCGTGGCGCTAAGTGAGGCAGGCGCAGTTGACGTGATGACTGACGGGCGTTAAACAGGGAACTGGACATGCGCACGGAGCTCAGGAGATCTGTGTAGCGTGAGCGTACAAGGACGTGCTGGTCTGCTTGCGAATCACGATATTCTAGTATCCATATGGTTGAAGTTTGGATATTGTGCCGTGACCTTACGTTGCCGCCGATGTCTTCGGATGTGGAATTTCCGAGCTATATTGAGTGAACAAAGGCAAAGCCCGAAAACCAAACAGATTCAGTGACAAACATAGGTACACGCGCGCTGCATAGTGAAGGTTCTGTGATCGAAGCTGTGTGTCTGTATGTGTTGGTCGCAGCAGCAAGGGCTGGCCTAGCCTAGCCCCCCAGGTTTGGGCATCTTGGCGGGAAGGAGGCTGGTATTGGGCCTCCTGGCTGGGTAAGCAACGCCCACAAATAGGCCAAGTTTCAAAACACACAACATTTCGCCGAGGATGATGTTGGATCACATCTCGCTCATCCGGAGATTGCACAACGGCACTCACTAAATTTACTGGAATTTCACGTACGGTCACTTTGAGCACGCAAGCATGTGAGTGTAAACACGATAGATTGGAAACTAGACCTCGCAACACGCTAAAGATGCTCGCTGATTAGATGCTGAATTTTGGGGGAGGAAGAAATCATGACCTCATCCAGTCTATACGCTTCGTGACGGCCATAAACACGTTATTCGTAAATCGATTCCACTTCCATCCACTCCTCCACATGACAGAACGGCAACTCGGCGAAATCAAACGCATCGTCAAGTGTGAAAGCATCATCAGAAGGAATTGATGGTGGGCCTTGCACTTTCTTGACCACGATGCCTCCATCCTCCGGCTCTTCTACCTCCGCAATATTGTTTATGTTGGGGAAACCTCCATCCTCGAAGATGAGAGAGGTGCGATCACCGGGACCGCGCACTCGGCGGCGTAGACGGCGGGCCGATTCGTCGACATCGTCGCATGGATCGTTGTCGGAGTAGCTGCTGTCGCCCTCGACGCTCATGCTGTAGGTACGTTTAGTCTTGTACATTCTGGCGCTCCATCTTTTCTTTTTCTTCCAGTCCATCCTTTGCCTCAACTCTTCGTCTTCAGAAGAATCATCTGCGAGATGCATGTCGTTTATCTCAGCAGTTATTCCGTTGTCGTCCAGCCTTGATTTACTCCTGTCGCTTTTCGCATCTTCAAATTGGTCCGGTCGCACCACTTCTATGTCGCTATCATAGCCCGGCTCGCTGTCCAAATACTCGAGTATAAAGCTGATGTCTTCTTCTTCAGCCCTGCGGAACTGCCGAGCGTCTTCACATATGCTCTCCTCGTCGGATGCGTCATCGTCCTCGGAGTCTTGCGGAGTGGTTGCACAAGCAACAGATGCTGTTGAAGGCCGAGAGGAAGCACCCCGCGACTGTGGCCTGGTGAAGTGGAATTGCGGCCCCTGTCCAATGGGCTTGATGAATTCGAGCGGCGGGGATTGCGCATTGTGCACCATGGCCATGCGCTTGTAGCTGGACGTAGGGTGGTCGTCCTTGTGGAGAAAGTGGGTGTGAGAGCGAGTGCCCGGCGTCATGGGCGGCGACGACGGGCCGTTCGCGAATGTGAAGACGGGTGCGCGTTCGGTCGTCTCCATGGCGGCGTAGCGGCGGAGGAGGTGGTGTTCACCGGAAAAGCCCCGCGAGGCTGCGAGGCGAATATCAAAAATGGAGGTGCTCACAAATTCAGTCGGAAGTTCCAGCGCTCAGGGAATCAGGTGCCGGTGGACGAGAGGTATGTGTGTTATGTGAGGAGACAGTTTGGCAGACAGTATCATTTTCTAGAAGTGATTTGGAAGTGCTTTGGCAGCGAAACGGAGCGGCCAGTGGAGGGCGGGCAGGTGGAAGCGTTTGACAGGTCAGACCCTGCACACCTGGGCTTATCTCGCGGTGCGGGTGGACGAGGAAAGAATGCTATAGGCAGCAATGCAGGAATTGCAGTGCAGGTCGGAGGCCAGATTAGCCACAGCGTGCTGTCAGTCCGAAGCGGTGCGAGTGCAGTGGCCGAATGGGAGGGCAATGGGACGAGGGCAAAAAAGGCGGGCTGCGGTGCTCCCTTGTGGCCTTGTTCTGGCGAGCGGGACACGGGCAGATATTCACCTGCGTTTCACGCTGAGCTGGCGGCACGGGCGCGCGTCAGGACTCGAGAGGTTTTTCCCTGCTCTGAGCGCAAGCCGACGATATGTGTTCGCCAGCGATTAGCGGCCGTGGCCTGCCAGCGATGCAGCGCAGACTCGAGCAATCTCACCTTGCGTCGACGACGGCCCGTGTGCCCAATGGCCTCCGCGCGCAAAATTAGACTGCAGGGCTGCCCGGGGCCTGCTGGCATCCAGCGAACAGCTGGCGGGGCGGCGATTGGTGAGCGGCGGGGCACCCTCTGGCGACCCGCAGGGCTCACTCGGCGGAGGACCGTGTCGGCGGCAATGAGGCTCTGCGGCGGGATGGGAATGACAGTCGAATAGGCGAAGGCGTGCACATTGCTGCCTGAGGACGCCCACACCGCGCAGATGCCCATCGTGCCTGCCCGAAGAGGTTGAGGTTGCGGTCACGTGAGGCGGGGAACGGGGGCAGGCGCGCTTGCCCGGTTTGGGGAAGGCGGCTTCCGCACATCCTCCGTGGACACATTGAACATTTGGCGAGTACACAGCTCGAACACAGGCAGCAGCACCGCAAGCAACACGACGCCCTCTTCTCTCTCCCACAGCCTCTTCTCTCGCCGCGGTCTGCTGTCCCGCACGCTGCCCACTGAAGCCGTCTTCCGCGCCCCTGGAGCTGCGGCTGCTCCTGCACTTCCACCATGGCATCTTCCCCATCTATGTTGACCAAGGTACGCAGCTAGCTCCCCGCAGCCGATCGCAGCAACTGATCGCCTGCAGTTCGAGTCCAAGTCATCGCGGGCCAAGGGCATTGCCTTCCACCCCAAGAGGTACCCCCGCGCCTCCTCTTGCAGTCCGCGCCGCTGCTGACCGCCTCAGACCATGGATCCTCGTATCACTACACTCCTCGACCATCCAATTGTGGGACTACCGCATGGGTACCCTCATAGATCGCTTTGAAGAGCACGACGGCCCGGTCCGCGGCATCGACTTCCATAAGACACAGCCATTGTAAGCACAGCTGTCGCTGGGCCAGGAGGATCTGATACTAAGACATGGCAGGTTCGTCTCCGGCGGCGATGATTACAAGATCAAGGTCTGGTCCTACCAGACTCGCCGGTGTCTGTTCACCCTGAATGGGCATCTGGATTACGTTCGCACCGTCTTCTTCCACCACGAGCTCCCGTGGATCTTGAGTAGCTCCGATGACCAGACAATCCGCATCTGGAATTGGCAAAACCGCAGCCTCATCTGCACCATGACTGGACACAATCATTACACCATGTGCGCGCAATTCCATCCTAAGGAGGACCTTATCGTTTCCGCATCGCTCGATCAGTCTGTTCGCGTATGGGATATCTCAGGGTTGAGAAAAAAGCACTCCGCGCCGACGGCGATGTCGTTCGAGGATCAGATGGCCCGCGCCAACCAGAACCAGGCCGACATGTTTGGAAACACGGATGCGGTTGTAAAATTCGTTCTCGAGGGCCACGACCGAGGTGTGAACTGGGTCGCGTTCCACCCCACACTTCCGCTTATTGTATCGGCGGGCGACGATAGATTGGTTAAGCTGTGGAGGATGTCAGAGACCAAGGCATGGGAGGTGGACACTTGCCGAGGGCATTTCCAGAACGCATCTGCATGCCTGTTCCATCCGCACCAGGATCTTATCCTTTCCGTTGGCGAAGACAAGACCGTGCGCGTATGGGATCTCAACCGCCGAACCTCTGTTCAATCTTTCAAGAGAGAGAATGATCGGTTCTGGGTGATCGCTGCACATCCGGAGATCAACCTGTTCGCGGCCGGCCACGACAACGGTGTGATGGTATTCAAGCTCGAGCGTGAGCGCCCCGCCTCCGCGGTCTACCAGAACAATCTGTTCTATATCACCAAGGAGAAGCATGTGCGCTCCTATGACTTCGGGAAGAACATTGAGTCTCCATCCATGCTTTCCCTGAAGAAGCTCGGTAGTGCTTGGGTCCCGCCGCGGACTCTCTCCTACAACCCGGCCGAGCGGTCCATTCTCGTCACCTCTCCTGCCGACAGTGGAACGTATGAGCTCATCAGTTTGCCGCGCGATGCATCGGGAGCTGTAGAACCTACTGACACCAAAAGAGGCTCCGGTAACTCGGCCGTCTTTGTCGCCCGCAACAGGTTTGCAGTGTTCAATCAGCAGAACCAGCAGATCGATATCAAAGATCTGGGCAACTCTACTACAAAAACGATCAAGCCTCCGCAAGGAACGACCGATATATACTTTGGCGGGACCGGCAATCTGCTCCTTATTACCCCGACATCTGTCGTTCTCTACGACATTCAGGCCAAGAAGAACCTTGCCGAGCTCTCCGTTAACGGTGTGAAATACGTTGTGTGGTCTTCTGATGGTCTTCACGTTGCGCTTTTGAGTAAACACAACGTCACCATTGCCAACAAGAACCTAGAGCAGATCAGCACGCTCCACGAGACTATCCGTATAAAGAGCGCTACCTGGGACGACGCCGGTGTTCTTCTCTACTCCACACTAAACCACGTCAAGTATAGCTTGATGAATGGAGACAACGGCATCGTGCGCACCTTGGAGCACACAGTATACCTCGTGAAGGTCAAGGGACGCAACATCTACTGCTTAGACCGAGCAGCGAAGCCCAAGGTCCTTCAAATCGATCCCACCGAGTACCGCTTCAAGCTGGCACTAGTCAAGCGTAACTACGACGAGATGCTTAATATCATCACAAATTCGAGCCTCGTTGGCCAAAGCATCATTTCATACCTACAGAAGAAGGGCTATCCGGAGATCGCGCTGCAGTTTGTTCAAGACCCGCAGACGCGGTTTGAGCTTGCGATTGAGTGTGGCAACTTGGATGTCGCTGTGGAGATGGCTAAGCAGCTCGACCGACCTAAGCTCTGGCAACGTCTCAGCGTTGAGGCTCTGGCACACGGCAACCACCAAGTTGTAGAGATGACTTACCAGAAACTCCGAAACTTCGACAAACTTTCATTCCTTTACCTTTCCACGGGAGACCAGGAGAAGCTTAAGCGTATGGCCAAGATTGCCGAGCACCGTGGCGACATGACCGCCCGCTTCCAAAATGCTCTCTACCTTGGTGACGTACAAAACCGGATTGAGATGTTCCAGGAAATCGATCTCTATCCCCTCGCATACGCTACCGCCAAGGCACACGGTTTGGAGGAACAAGCGCAACAAATACTTGAGGCCAGCGGTCTTACGGAAGACCAAATCAACCTGCCATCGATTGGTGCTCAACTTACACCACCCAAGCCTATCGTTCCAACGTACAAGGCTAATTGGCCAACACACGCTGCGTCCTCTACAGTATTCGAAAGGGCACTTGCTGGTGAGGTTGAAGGTGTCGGCGTGGAGGAGCCGGCAGCCAACGGTTACGGGGACGAAGATCTCCTGGGTGATGCCGAAGCGCCGAGTGCCGCTGTTGCTGAACTTGGCGGTGACGAGGAAGAAGATGTGGGTGGCTGGGATATGGGCGACGATGGTGAAGCTGAAGCCGAGGACGACTTCGTTGAGGTTGAAGGTGCAGAGACTGGTGCAGGCAGCAGCGAGGCAGATTTATGGGCTCGCAACTCTCCCTTAGCTGCGGACCATGTTGCTGCAGGTTCGTTCGAAACCGCTATGCAACTTCTGAACCGCCAGATAGGCGCCGTGAACTTCGCGCCGCTCGAGTGGCGCTTCGAGGAGATTTACCAAGCCACACGGACCTTCCTTCCAGCTACGCCGAACATGCCTTCGATTGTCAACTACGTACGAAGAACAGTCAACGAGACCGACTCACGGAAGATTTTGCCCATCATACCGCGCGACCTTGAGTCAATATTAGCGAGCGAATTGCCCGCTGGTAAGTCGGCAATGTTGAAGAACAAGCTAGAAGACGGTGTCGCGGTCTTCAAGCGGTTATTACAGCTGTTGATCGTCAACGTTGTTTCCTCGCAAGCACAGCTGTCAGAGGTATGTTGCGAGTCATGTAGAAATAACCATTCGCGTTACTAACAGGAACGATAGGCCAGGCAAGCGATTCACACGGCCGCTCAATATGTAATCGCCATGTCCATCGAATTGGCGCGAAGGTCTCTCGTCCAGGGCGCGACTGACATCTCTGGTCTCCCCGAAGACACTAGAAAGCGAGCTCTCGAGCTCTCGGCATATTTCACGATTCCTGAGCTCGAGGGCCCTCACAAATCTCTCCCACTTTCAGCGGCAATGAACTTCGCCAACAAGAACAAGCAGCTGAATACGGCACTCAATTTCGCCAATGCCCTTCTCGACCGCACCGCCAACGCAAAGCTGAAGGAACAGGCCAAGAGGGTAAAGACAACGGCGGAGCGTAATCCGAATGACGCTATTGAAATCGACTTTGATCAGTTCGCTGACTTTGAGATTTGTGCTGCATCGTTCACACCGATATACCAAGGGAGTCCATCTGCAGCGTGTCCCTATGATGGCGCTAAGTACCATGCGAAGTACAAGGGCACGATTTGTAAGATCTGCGAGGTGTGCCAGATCGGCGCCCCTGCGAGCGGACTGAGGCTGGTAGGTTGAAAGGACTGGTAGCGAATAGTGTCTGACAATTTTTGGTCTGGGGCCATTTGGAGTGCTGTAGCGTATGCAGTTAGATTTGTCCTACATTGTCGGGAATAAGAGGTTTGATGAGAAGCCCGCAGAGGGAAATGACGGGACGCCGAAGACAGGTGTATGTACCTGTAGACAAAATGCCATGAGATAATGTTCACCCACACGCCGAATTATGTAGACGGTGACCTGAGACACGCGTGCGGGATGCGTATGCGTACCCTCTGTACGTCAAAACACTATGCTCATGTTCCAATCTTGGTCGTTACATAGCATGGAGCAGTTCGCCTGACGTAATCGTAGTCGCGCACCCGTTCCGCGATTCAGGGTCCACAATTTTTATTAGCCCTGACTCTGCCCCACGTTGACTCGTTCAACCCCCCGACGACTCATCAAGCCTTGAACGAGCGCCCCAGCAAATACAACACGCACTTACTCGGTCTAGGGATATAGTTTCCTTTCTCACCAAGATTCCCACGGGATCTGCTTAAAGTATCAATTGAAACCATAACGCTCCTCTGAAGCACGCCGTAACCCCGCCATGGCTGACTCGGTCGTCGCCATCCAGGACGAGATCGCCCTCCTGGAGAAGAACCTCGCCGAGTTGCAAGACCAGTTGAAAGATGCAAAGTCCCGGTTACAAAAGGCCCAGTCGGAGGAGGTGGCGCAATCAGGACAACAAGAAATGAGCAAGGAGGACCGTCTTGCGCTGATCAAGGTGAACCTGAAGGAGGTGCTCAATCCCGAAATTATGGACGCTGTTCTCGACAAGGGAGAGAGTCTGAAGGTGTATTGGGGCACTGCAACAACCGGCAGACCCCATTGCGGATACGTAAGTCGCGTTCTCTGGGAAGAACGGGCGGTCGTGTGCTGATGCGTCTTAGTTTGTACCCGTTCTCAAGATTGCCCAATTCCTGCGCGCCGGTTGCCACGTCAAGATTCTACTCGCAGATATTCACGGCTTTCTCGACAACCTCAAAGCGCCCATCGAGTTGGTCAAGTTCCGCGCCGAATACTACCGCTATGTTATCACCGCGCTGCTCAAGGCCGTCAACGTCCCCATCAACAAGCTCCAATTCGTACTGGGCTCATCCTACGAACTCGCTCCCGATTACATGATGGATCTGCTGCGGCTGGCCAGTATAACGAGCGAGCACGACTCGAAGAGGGCAGGTGCTGAGGTTGTCAAGCAGACGGAGAATGCGCCACTCAGTGGGCTCATCTACCCGCTTATGCAGGCGCTAGATGAGCAGTACTTGGACGTAGATGTGCAGTTTGGTGGACTAGACCAGCGCAAGATCTTCGCGCTCGCGAAGGATGTGCTTCCCAAGATTGGCTACAAGGAGCGTGCACACTTGATGAACCCCATGGTACCCGGTCTCCAGGGTGGCAAGATGAGCGCAAGCGACCCCGACTCTAAGATTGATGTTCTAGACACGCCCGATGCTGTGCGCAAGAAGCTCAAGAAGGCATTCGCGCCCCCGAAGCAGGTCGAGGAGAACGGCGTACTCAGCTTCGTCGAGTACGTGCTGCTGCCCGCTGGCGAGCTGCGACATGGAACACCCAAATTTGTCGTCGAGCGGAGAGAGGGCGAACCGCTGGTTTACACCGATATCGAGAAGATGCAGGAAGACTACAGAAACGACATTGTAAGCCACATCCCTTCATCACAATTCGTCGTGGCCTAATTGCTAACTCTCACAGCTCACACCACAAATGCTCAAGCCTGCCGTCACTGAAGCTCTCATCCAGCTGCTTGCCCCCGTACAAGAAGCCTTCCAGGCCGACAGCAAGTGGAAAGACATCGAGCAGAAGGCCTACCCGCCGCCGCCTCCCGAGAAGAAGAAGGAAAAGAAAAAGAAGGACAAGGGCACTGGATACCCTGGTGCGAAGAAGGTGGAGGCCAAGGCGGACGGCCATGTCGAGGGCGTAGACAAGGCAACGGTTGACGTTGGCGCTGATGGTGGGGCGCAAGCGATTGAGCAGTTGAAGTTGGAGGACAACTGAGGTATGCTATGAAGACGCGCCCTAAGGCGCTGTCGTAAAATTTTGCAGCCTTTTTGACTCCGAACCTCTTTGAAGTCCAACATTAGCCCCGTTTAACTTTTAACGTCGGCGTACCTGGGTATTGAGGCATGTTGCAGGCAGAAGCAACCTCGCTTCAAGGGATTCTAGAACAAGGTGGCTCAAAAGCTCACATTACATCACACTTGATTGATTGCCATGCCCGTGATAACTACAGATCATGCCTTACTTTCATGGCTTTGTAGATTATCAGTATCTTGCTATAGATAGGAGTGCCTCAGCCCGACATCGCGACAGAATCATGCGACATCGGCTACTTCGAAGGAATTTGGAGTTGTAGAATCGCGGCAGCGATTTCGATGCGACGAGTACAAGTATGCCGAAGTAACGCAATAAGACAAGAACTAGTGATGTCACGCCCAAGGCTGACTGTCCAGGTGCAGTAGAGCGCTCCTCCGCTTTCGCGTCGGAATTACGCGTCGGACCAAGAAAACTAAAATGTACCTCGCCACATAAGTACCGTATTACCACCTTAAAGGCGGCAGCCCTTCTCGTCTACACGTCACTTTTGGGACACCACTTCGTGGTTCGTGTCAATAATAAGAAATTTGTACCATTTTAAGGATTTAGCTGAGTACTCCCCAGCATCTTGGTAATTCGTCCTGCTTGCAAAATGTCGCGCTCAACCACTTCGATCGAGCTAGAGCCTTATGTGGCATCCACACCCATTGCTCTTACGCAAAGCCCCAGTCTGCACACCAAGAGCGATGATATCCCACTAGCAGCAGATGAGCGTCAGTCCACCAAATCAGTCGCTTCGACGACGTTGCAAGCGCCTACGAAGGGCACAACAGCAATTGTGTTAGTCACGGTCGTCTGCGTGACCATGATATCTACGTTGCTAGCGGGTTTGGTGACTGTCGGTCTGCCCACCATGGCAGAGGATTTAGACATCCCAGCTAGTCTACTCCTGTGGTAAGTCAGTCCTATGAGCGTCTACGAACAAAGACTAACACTCGTAGGCCAATCTCCATATACGCCCTTGCATGCGGTTGTACCCTGTTGCTGCTCGGTTCTGTCGCCGATGTTGTCGGCAGTAGACCAATGTACCTCACAGGTTGTGTTCTGCAATCTGCGTTCACCCTAGCTTGTGGCCTTGCCCAGACAGCAACTCAGCTGATCGTGTTCCGGGCACTGGCTGGAGTGGCAATCAGCTTCTGTCTACCGTCTGCTGTTAGTATCATCACGAGCACGTTTCCTGAGGGGAAAAGTAGAAACCGTACGTGAATTCGGAGTATTTGGTAGCTGTGTTTTGCACATAGACAAGAGTACTCATCTATGCCTTTCTGGCTTCCGCTGACACTCCCTCGCACGATAGTTGCTTTTGCGTCCATGGGCGGGGGACAACCCATTGGATTCTCTGTCGGTCTTACGCTTGGCGGCATCCTCTCAAATACCATCGGCTGGAGATGGGGCTTCCATATCGCCGCAATAATCAACAGCGTGGTTTTCGTAATAGGTCTCTTCGGCCTGCCCAAGGTCGATACAGCGCAGGGAGATGTGTGGAAGCGACTACGCACAGAGATTGATTGGATCGGCATCATGATCGGAGCTGCATCGTTGGCGATGCTTTCATATTCATTCGCGTAAGCGTTCCCTGCGGTTTGCCCCATGAAACCTGCTAATTTATACAGTATGCTTAGTGATAGCGGGTCCAGCATTAAACAGCCTGCTACGCTTTCGACCCTTGTGATATCGATTGCTCTGATACCAGGTTTCATTTACTGGGTCGGCCGACAGGAGCGACTGGGCAGACCTGCCATTATTCCGAACTCTCTGTGGCGCAACCGTATCTTCACTACCGTCTGCATCGGCGTTTTTATGACTTGGGGAGTCTTCAACGCGATCGAGACTCTGCTTACGCTTTTCTTCCAAGACGTGCAAGAGATATCCCCGATTCAAACGTCCATCCGCTTCTTGCCGGAGCCAATCTCCGGCGCTCTGGCAAACATAGTGATGGGCCTCTTGGTGCACCGAATCCGAGCTTACTGGGCTGTCATTATCGCAATTGCAATTTCTGCGATCTCTGCGCTCCTTATGTCGATCATACAACCTGAATGGCAAGTTGTCCGCCACAAAGCACATAAATCTCATGCAAAGAACATTCTACGTTTCACTTCAATATGCTCAAAACATTCCATCCTCACTCCGTGGTAAGAACTGACGTCTATCCACAGGTCGTACTGGGCTTGTGCTTTTCCGGCAGTCCTGCTCAGTCCAGTTGGCGCCGACGCCTTGTTCACCGTGTCGAATTTAGTTATTACATCCGTGTTTCCGGCGAAGACACAAGCACTAGCAGGCGGCGTCTTCAACACGATCGCGCAAATCGGCAAGAGCGTAGGGCTCGCGTCGAGCGGTCTTATCGCTGCGAGCGTGACGGAGAATAGTAAATGGGCGGACAAACAGAGCCCTCAGGCGCTGATGGAAGGATATAGAGCTGCGTTCTGGTTCACGTTTGCCGGGAGTGTAGCAACAATTATTCTATTCGGCTGGGGCTTGAGGAGCATCGGAAGAGTTGGCATGAAGCGGGAATAAGAGTCAGATTGAGACAGAGGTTGCATATTCTAGCGACTGACAGGAAAAATAGGGATATTTGGTAGAGTACTCTTCGTATTACCTGCAATGCTATTCGTGAGAGATGCACGGTGGTCCACAATAAAAACGGGAACCCTGGAGACAGACACTACTGTGAACATCCGCGATTACTTATTATAGGATAAGTTTACTAACGTATAATAGACTAAGTTAGTACAGGATGAGGTGCGCGCATCACAGCGCTATGATCAACGACCATCTTCTACCACAATCACTTGCCCGAATCAGACCGGCAGCTGAATAATCGCGCATCTATATAATGTCTCAGATGCAGGAGCCAATCTCATTCCACCTGTTCGAGGCTGCTGTTTCGGACCGACGATTGATCTGCGTATTTCGAGGCATATAGCCGTTTGCGGCGAGGCGGAGCACCTGCAGAGCTGGAAAGGGAACCGCACATCTCGAAGCTTGACGACCTAGGAAACCCGGGGGCCAGCCTCATGCTAGCCGCTCGTGTCATCGAGTATTAGAGACAGATCCGGGTTGAGATAATGTTAAGAATAGGTGAGCGGTCTGAGCGACAAGGCTGGGGCGGAAAGGGCAGGTAAAGAGGCTGAGGATTCTCCCATGGAATAAAAGGCGAGGCCAGAGAAGCTATGAGCATTTCTGTACTGTGTGAAGCATCCTATTTTTGCTTAAACCTTTGAGTTACAGCCGCGTTGAAAATTTGGAGGGTAACCCATTCGTAGGCGAACACCGCAAAGATCGTAGAAGCCAATCCACCAATATGGTCCACATCGCCCCTGTAAGTACGTCGAGCAACATATGGAACATCGACTAAAATGCAAGAAGCTGGTGTGTGCAGTGCTTATGCTAGCAGTCGACACTAATGCCATGCCTACCTCGTCTGCAATCTCAGCGCGAGCTCCTAGCCTCGGCCTCAACTACTGGACCTTCCAACGAAACTGCAATCCTAGCAGCGGTGCACAGAGTAAGTGCATCGCTCCGAATCTCTCCGTCACCATCCGTTATCAACAATGGTACCTAGTGTCGCTGACATCTCCCAGACCAGGCTGGCTACCTCACCTTGGGCACAGACAGCTGCCACTACTTTCCCGGCGTCGGCGAAGCGCAGATTCGCCAGGCGTCCGCTTTTAAGATTACTAGTGCAAGTGGAATGGGCGCAGGATGCTATATTGATCTGTATCCCCAGACGGGATGTGGTGGCACGAGGATGGGGAGGATTGGTCCGATTGGTGATATGGGCGCGGGGAGTTGCATTGTGCCTGCGGATGGAAGTACGGGGCAGGCGAAGGCTGCTCTGAGTGTTGTCTTGAGGTGCTGAGGAGTGGCGGTGTTGGGTTTATGGAGCTTGGACTAATTTATTCATTCATTCATTCATTCACTCACTCACTCACTCACTCACTCACTCACTCACTCACTCACTCACTCACTCACTCACTCACTCACTCACTCACTCACTCACT